>NC_057940.1:47901307-47968807 GCF_018555375.3 Anguilla rostrata | reverse complement strand
AGAGTATATTTGAGTCTGATAGAGTGTATGTGAGTCTGATATAGTATATTTGAGTCTGATAGAGTGTATGTGAGTCTGATTAACTCTGCATCCGCCACCCTAACTTCATCTCTCTCCTCAGCACTCGACTCCCTATGCCCCTTTGTCCCTAAGCCAGCACGTTCATCCCCTCCCAGTCCATGGATGTCTGACATCCTACGCACCTCCAGGGCCAGCCTCCGCGCTGCTGAGAGGAAGTGGGCCAAATCCAGGGACCCATCTGACCTCTCAGCCTATCAGTCTCTCCTGACAGAGTTTTCTTCTGCTGTCACTGCCGCTAAGGCAAAATTCTACCAAACGAAAATTCATAACTCCATTTCTAACCCTCATCAACTTTTCTCTATTTTCTCTTCTCTCCTCAGTGTGCCACCTCCTCCACCCCAGTCTTCCTTCACTGCAGATGACTTTGCAGCATTCTTTGACGGAAAGATTGCAGATATCGGCAGCTCCTTTGCCCCCACCGCCCCCTCCGCCCCCTACGCTCCCTCTGCGTCCTCCGCGCCCTCTGCGCCCTCCGCCCCCTGTTTCTCCATATTTTCTCTGCTCTCAGACTCTGAAGTTTCCCAGCTTCTGCTCACCCACCGCCCTACCACCTGCGCCCTCGACCCTATCCCCTCATCTCTCCTCCAGGCAATCACACCAGACATCCTCCCTTTTGTCACCTCCCTCGTGAACTCCTCCCTATCTTCTGGATGTTTCCCCTCATTCTTCAAGAGGGCCCACATCACCCCGCTCCTGAAGAAACCCACACTAGATCCTTCAGTCATTCAGAACTACCGCCTGGTATCTCTCCTCCCTTTCCTATCCAAAACACTTGAACGTGCTGCATCTAACCAACTCTCTGCTTTCTTCTCTCAGAACAACCTGCTTGACCCCCACCAGTCTGCCTTCAGGCCTGGCCACTCGACCGAGACTGCACTCCTCTCAGTCAGTGAGCCACTCCATGCCGCACGAGCAGCCTCCCTCTCCTCTGTCCTGATTCTTCTAGACCCCTCCGCTGCATTTGACACTGTGGAGCACTCTATCCTCCTGTCCTCCCTGGCAGCAACAGGGATCTGCGGCACAGTCCTTGACTGGATTGAGTCTTACCTCTCTGACCGTTCCTTCCAGGTTGCCTGGGCGGGTAAGGTATCACCACCCCGTCCCCTCGCCACCGGAGTTTATTCCTGCTCTATCCTCTCCCCTCCTCGACTTTTCCATTTCCCTAGGGGACACCTTAGTGACATCATCACCCTGTGCCAAGAATCTCGGAGTGGTGATGGACAACAAGCTGTCCCTCTCCAAGAACATCGCAGCAGTAAGCCGGGCATGCAGATTTTTCCTGTATAACATCCGGAGAATCCGCCCCTTTCTCACCACCTACTCAACCCAACTCCTGGTCCAAGCAATGGTTCTATCCCGCCTGGACTACTGCAACTCTCTTCTGGCTGGACTACCGGCATCTGCCACCAGACCCCTGCAACTCATTCAGAATGCTGCGGCTCGTCTGGTCTTCAACCTCCCCAGACACTCCCACGTCACTCCCCTGCTCACTACCCTCCACTGGCTGCCTGCTATAGCTCGCATAAAATTTAAAACATTGGTCCTAGCATACCAGGCAGTCAAGGGATCAGCCCCAGCATACCTCCACAAGATATTCAAACCCTACATGCCATTTTTCCATAGACTGCGTTGTTGCCGTTCTCGTTGTGTTAGTGTTAATCAGTTTAACCTTCAGGGTCCAAGTTGAACTATGCGGTTGTTCCCTGCACTTGGACCGGTACTTCTCTCTAGGATTTGCGTCATACTTGTCCCTGGTTATGGTTATACACTTTGTTGTACGTTGCTCTGGATAAGAGCGTCTGCCAAATGCCTGTAATGTAATGTAATGTAATGATAGAGTATATTTGAGTCTGATAGAGTGTATGTGAGTCTGATAGAGTATATTTGAGTCTGATAGAGTGTATGTGACTCTGATATAGTATATTTGAGTCTGATAGAGTGTATGTGAGTCTGATAGAGTATATTGGAGTCTGATAGAGTGTATGTGACTCAGATAGAGTATATTTGAGTCTGATAGAGTGTATGTGACTCAGATAGAGTATATTTGAGTCTGATAGAGTGTATGTGACTCTGATAGAGTATATTTGAGTCTGATAGAGTGTGTGAGTCTGATAGAGTATATTGGAGTCTGATCGAGTGTATGTGCCTCTGATATAGTATATTTGAGTCTGATAGAGTGTGTGTGAGTCTGATGGAGTGTATGTGAGTCTGATAGAGTGTATGTGACTCTGATAGAGTATATTTGAGTCTGATGGAGTGTATGTGACTCTGATAGAGTGCATGTGACTGATGGAGTGCATTTCCCTCTTTCGCGTACTCAGATAAACACTGCTGAAGCTGAATGAACACTGAGCATCTGACTGCATTTGGACGCAGCTGACAGAACGCCCCGTCATTGCGACAGGCTTTTATTTCAGCGGTCTTGACTGGAGGCCGGCGTCTCGATGGAAGCGCTCGTACGATTGTAATTCTGCCCGTCTACAGCTTCGGTGCTGTTTGCCCGTCGCGTTAAGTGCACTTTCAGCACGTCCCCTCGGCTAAAAACATCTGCCAAACGACAGAACTGTAAATTGCGAAACGTGGTGGAAAATATCTGGGTGACGAACATGGGGGGGGAGGGGGGGCTGTCGCCATGGGAACTGGTCCCATGGGAACAACTGTGGTCCACTCTCCCCCACCCCCAACCCCTTCCAGTGCACTTTCCCAGAACCCTCTCTGGCGCAGAGCGACCCCGCCGCTGTCCCCTGGCCCCCGACCGGCCACCCGCCGGTTCCGTTCCCATGGCGACCGCATACCCCGACACTTCCTGGACTGCAGCCATTTGGAGAACTGGAGGGGCGTGGCCTGTCCCGCCCCGACCATCCTGACTGCTGCGGCAACTCTTCTACATGTTCAACTGCAACTCTTCAGACAATGGGAAGTCGCTACACACTTCAAAGAGTGCAGGTTCGAAAGCAGCTTACCTGGATCACCTGTGCACACTAGACCGGGTTCGGAAAACAAGAACTTTCAGCAGTTACTCAGTGTTTAATACCCATAATTATTTTACCTCTATCACTGTACACTGATCTTCTGGGTCCTGGACAGCCGCAGGGTCTGCTTGTTTTTGTAGCTTCTCGGCACTTAATCGATCAATTAAAGCAGCCAATTACACAGTTAACTCACCTCACCTGGTTTTCTCGGGTCTGAATTGGCTGCTGATATTAAGGCAAAAACAAAAACCAGCAGTGGACCCCGCGGCCCGCCAGGACCAGGAACGAGGATCGCTGCATCGTGTCCAAGCGGCCAAAACCAGACTTCGTTTTTGAAGCTCATTTCCTGGTGTTGTAGTTCCTGGTTGCTCACTAGCGCCACTACGGATGGCTCCAGTATAGGTGTTTTCATATCCGGTTTCCATGTAAGTCTACGGTACAAATGCGATCAAAATACAAAGTCAATAATTTTTTCTCACAAGAACAAATAGTCATAATAGGTGTATTTTATTGGTCTTATGACTGTCCATGGGTCGATTTCATGATTTATTGCGTCATTTGGGCACAGTGCCAATATTTGTTCTGGACCAATGAGGTACAGCTTGCGTCACTTCCGGATTACTGCCGAGGACTGAGCTATAGTAGGGGCTACAGTCTATGGTCACTGGGGTGGGCGGTGGCGTCTCTTGGCCTTGACATTGCGGCGCCGGCTACGGTCCGCCTGTGCTAAGTCTGAAAATGCAAGCATCCCATTTCGTGGTGATTTAATTATGGCGTGTGCTATTTACAGCTGCACTAGACGACCATAAAATAATCCTCCTCTTAAGTTTTTCGGTAGCCGAGTCATTTTTACTATTTCCTTTAGCCTACTTAACCAAATAATTAGTTAGCAGAAAGCGTAATCAGCTTGCTATATTTGGTAGTCCAGTAGTAGCCTATGCTAAAACAGTTCGCAACTTCGGCTACCAAGCCATTTGACTAGCTAGCTAACCTTAACCGGCAAACATTCAATCTGTCAGACATGTTTGGCGGCTTGTCAGTCGTGTACATTCCGTAAATGTCTACCTGGGCCATGCTTCAAGCATGTGACAAAGCTACTATAATCCCGATTTTGGGATAAACACTTTTTCAGTTTCACGAAGCGAATTAAGAGTCTCAAGGTTCATTTGCTGAAATCACACACACAGAATTTAACGAAATTAACCATCTTGGCATTTAGAAAGGAATATGTTTTTAGCATTTAAGAGACCGACAAGCTAGGCATTTAAGACAGTGGTTCTCAAAATCGGTTCTGGGGGCTCCTTGCGTATATTGGCTTTTCTCCATTGGTTTTGATGATTTACAAGAAAAAAACGATAGCCTAATAATAATTAGAAATTCAACGTAGGCTACATTATTTTTGTCTTCATGCACCAGGTGGAAAACTTGCTGTACAAAGTGCGTTGTCATATTTACACGCCTGCAGATCAGTTATTAAAATACTTGGTAGATTTGTTAATAACCGCTGACAGTGTTAATTTTTATTCGGTAGAAAGTGATTTGCGAACGATCGGTCAGCTAGCGTCACCCAGCAAGTGAACACCACAAACGGCGATGGAGTAGCTAGTAGTAGCAGTTACTGGCTCATTAACTGACTGGCGAAAACCTACGACGATAACTTGCTCGGTTAACAGCAGATCTACCAGACAGTTATACGAAAATTAGCCTAGTCAAATCACCAGTAGCCTACACATCTCCGATTGATTGACCATCAGTGTAGTCAATGTTCTTCCCCTGTGGTTCATATTGCTAATGCGTGAGCTAACCACGGATAGCCTACCTAGCTCACTGGCAAGCTGATATGCTAGTTAAGCATATTCGTTTTGCTGAGAAACATGAATTGAAGATAACTGAACATAGCCTAATTGTATTTTTAATGTCATACATATAACGTGATTACATGACAGTACAGTCACGGATGGAAATTAAACTCCGTAAACATCTGATAATATATTTTAAAACATAACGGCAGACAGTCAGCTAGCCTCGTTCAGGTTGATGGGCTTTTCCGCACCGGACTGTCAATCAAATTGTAAAAATCACAGAGCGGCTTTTAAACTCTGTGGTTTTGGCTCCAACTCCAAAATGGCCGCGCCCGCCATTGAGCTTCAAAACGTATTTTCGGAGACCCACGGAGAGTCAATGGGTGACGTCACAGTAGCTTTGTCCATATTTTTTACAGTCTCTGGTCGTGTCCTGGACCTTCCTCAGGCTGCCGAGGAAGTGATGCCGTAGGTTTCTGTTCACTGCTGCAGTGGTTTTATTGGTGGTGACGCTGATGTCTTGGCATGATATCTGGAGTCCTTATGGACGTGTCTTTGTGAGTCTCTCGGGGTGGGGAGGCCTGCTTAATGCCTGAGTGTAAATCTAATTGGATCTTTGGTGCGTGTAAGGTTGTAAGGGAGCTGCCGCATGTAAAACAGCAGGTGCTGAGACGAGGCCTGTGAGCCTGCTTCCTGTGTCTGTGTGTGAGTGTGTGAGTATGGTTATGTGTGTGGCTGTGTGTGTGTGTGTGTGTGTGTGAGTATGGTTATGTGTGTGGCTGTGTGTATGTGTGGGTGCGTCTGTGTGTGTGTGAGTATATGTATGTATGTGTGTGTGTGTGTGCATGTGTGGACATGTATTACTATCTTTGTGAGAACCAAATATCCCCACAAGGATAGAAAGATGAGGAAAATTACGCAAGGTGGGGACCTTTTGCTGGTCCCCACAAGTTAAAGAGGCTGTTGTAGGGTTAGGACTTAGGGTTACAATTAGGTTAAGGTTAGGGTTAAGGTTAGGCATGTAGTGGTTGGGGTTAGGGTTAGAGAATTTACCGAATGAATGTAGTCAATGGGAAGTCCTCACAAGTATAGCAATAAATTATTTTGTGTGTGTGTATGTTTGTGTAAAAGCATGTGTGTGGGGGGGGGTATCTGTGTCTGTGTGGATGTGTGAGTATATGTATGTGTGTGTGTGTGTGTGTGAGTATGTGTGTGTGTGTGTGTGTGTGGGGGGGGGGGGGTTATTTCTGTGGATGTGTGTGTGTGTCATCTCTGTGTGTGAGTGTGAGTGTGAGTATGTTCATGTGTGTGCGTGTGTGTGTGTGTGTGTGTCCGTATCCGTGTGTGTGTGTGTGTGTTTGTCTATGCGTGTGTGTGTGTGTGTGTGTGTGTGCGGATGTGTATTTGTGCAGCTAGTGAACAGGGCGCTCACAGGTCCAGGCAGGTACAGACTGAAGGTGGGAGGCCGAGGGCAGGTGGCTGCTTCTCTGCACAGCTGTCACCATGTCGCCCAATTACCGTGGGAACAGGCACTGGCGTGGGAGGGGTTCCGTATGTGATTTTCTGAAGGGTAGAACTGCTTTGATTTGATCTGATTGCACGGTGAAGCATTTTGTTGACGTTTGTGTTATTGCAAAGCTCTGCTGACATATTCAGGTGTGTCAAAGCAATGAAGCGTTTTTAGATTTGCATTTAGAGAGAAAGAGAGAGACCAGGAGAGAGAGAGAGCGGGAGAGAGCAGGAAACGGAGCAGAGACGGTTAGAGAGAGGGAGAGAGGTACGGAGGTAGAATATAGAAAAAAGTAGGACAGGAGACAGGGAGAAGGGGACAAAGTTGGATAGAGGCCAATAGAGACAGAACGAGAGAGAAGGAAAGAGGGAACAAATGGCTGACTAGGGGGTGTGGGAGCGGGAAAGAGAGATGGAAAAAGGAGAGATAGCAGAAAGGAGAGGAGTGACTGCATGGCCGTGTAAAAAGGCTCCCATGTTAAAATGCGTTTTGACTGGAGAGAGAGAAATAAACATGTTAAGAGCCGTGTAAACCAGGGCCCTTTGGACTGGAGAGACAAATGCAGACGCGTTCAGAGAACAGAAGTGTCAGACACTGTCGATTCTGAGGGGGTGCGCTGGGACTCTTGTGCCTCCGTGTTTTTGAGTCTGAGTCGCAAACGCGGAAATCGTAAAAGCCTCGTAAAAGGTCCCATGCTAAAACAGGGCTGCGTTTTGACTGGAGGGGGAAATGTAAACATGTTCAGAGACGTTACAACCAGGCCTTGTTTTGACTGGAGAGGGAAATATAAACTTGTTTGGATAACAGAAGCGTCAGACCCTCAACTTCGAGAGGATGAGAACAGAGTATGCAAATGCCTCACTGTGAGGTTATTGGAGGAGTAAAAATCTTAGTGGGAATACATCGCAGAGGAAATAGATCGCAGAAGAAGCTAAATCAAGTGGGGCACGCTAAGGAAAATAAAATGAGGATAAGACGGCCTTGGTATCACCTTATTGGTAGAAAACAGACAAGGAGACAAGCTCCACTAATCACAGAATACATTGGTAACAGCCAACAGAATAACACTGATATTGATTGGTGGACACTTTCTGGTTGTACTTCGTGGTTCCGTTCTGAAATCTGTGGGCTTGTTCCGGTCGCTTATTTTATCCGTCCTCATCTTCTCAGTCCTTGCGTGACCCAGAAATCAATCGAGGCCTGACGTCTTTAAGGACATTTAAAATACATTTAAAGCTCCAAGGGAGACATTCCTGGAGGAGTATTTTTTTGGAACATGTGATGTATGAATGATCAACCTGTGGATCCACCTCTCCACATCTGCCACGTCTGTAATTCACGTGGTCTCAAAAGGATGCTTGAAAGAGTGAAGACATTCCTTGTTTGCCTAACACATGTTTCCTTGAGTCCTTTGTCCTTGTATGTTGTAACGCGGTGGCTGGGAAGGTGGGCTGTGGGACTGAGGGTGATGGGTTGGTGGAGAAGGAAATGTGTTGCGGTTTGGGGATTTATGAGGGAGATGTCGCTGTAGGGGTAGTGGCTATTAGTTGTGTGGGTGGGTCACTTTGAGATTGGGGACTGTATTGCAAGGGGGGAGCAAAACAGAGTTTTGGAGGAAGTGAGGTTGTAAGCAGGAAGGTCAGTCTGTAGCTGGGCAGGCCACGCGGTTTTTAAGTTAAGAGCGACATCTCAACTTCGGGGAAGCTGTAAGCTGGTTTTGGCAGGGAATAAAAGCTTGACCAGTTGGCTATCAAAGAGAAATGGTTCCATTGCCTCATAATTGACTGACTACCATTCGCTACAATATTTTCAATATTGAGTCCTTCGTTGGGTCGTGCTAAGGAAGCTAGGAGAGGTTCAAGGAGTGAAGTGAAAATAAGGGATAAATCCTGTGTGTCATGCAATGTGGAGTACTTCCAGAGAAGCTTGTTATTATTTTTGGAATCTGTTGGGACACAAAAATGTTGACAGGGGGTTGAGAAATAAATGAGGAAATTGGGAGGGGGGGATGGGGGGTGTAACCCCAGAATGCGCACCCCCAACCATGTCTGTCCCTCACTCCCATATTTCGCCATCCAGATGTTACAGGGGAACAGGACAGAAACAGGAAGTGTCTCAAATGAGTGGAAAGATCACAGGGATGCGTGGGAGATGAAGTTGCCTCTGTTTGCACTGAGCTAATCTAAACTGGCCCAGCTGTGTCTGGTTTCATAGAGTGTGAATCAGGCGAACGTAACATTTAAAGGGAAATCTGCCACTAGTCTGTCTTGAAATCAACTCCAATGGATCTAGAAGAGAACTGTGAAATGTGTTTATGTCCAGACCTAGACGGCTAGACAAGGAGACTTGTGAGCTTTCTATAAACTGACCAAGAGTTTCTCGGACAGAACAGCCTTTTGTACTTGCTCCTGAGTGATTTATTTATTTATTTATTTATTTATTTATTCATTTATTTATTTATTTTTAAAACCGAGAACAAAGAGCAAAGTGTTTGTTTTACGATCCTGAACATTCACCAAAGGAACAGCATAAATGTGGAAAATTGGCTTGCTGAAGTATATCCAAAGTATACTATTTTATACTTAAGAATATTTTTAAGTATAATGAAAGTTTACATCAAGTATGCTTAATATATAATTTTTCACATGGGTACTTTTAATTATTCATCCAGACCAGAGCTTTGTTGGTTCATTTTGGTGTTTGCTGGAATGACCATTGTTTTTTTTTCTTTCAGATTTTTGGATTTATTTTTAAGTGAAAGCCAAGGACAAATGACGATTAAATCCACGCCAAAACATCCCTATCGGTGTTCTCGCCAGGTGTCCTTGCCATATCCTACGCCGGCCAGCAAACCAAAACGTCCATTGATACTGTACTACCATCGTCCCCATTGAGGTCCTTGCCAAATCTTGTCCCCCCTGGTGAGTCAAACACACAGATGCAGGGAACCACAAATCTGACTGATGCCTTTGCCCAGTTCCCGGTCCTTCTATGTAATGGTCTTGACACCAGATATCTTTCCAAAAAACCAGGCTCACGCACAAACTTCGATAAAAAAAATTAAAAACCCTGGATTCAGACCAACCATCCTTCTCTTATCTTGATCCCTGTCCGTTACCTACGCTTGGGACCGAGGAGAAATTAAATCCGCAGTCTCTGAAGGGCTGCGCCGAGCTGGACGTCTTCGTCGTCGTCTTCATCAGCGGCCGCTTTGGTCCTCCACTCTGTACGCGAGTCGGTAAATAAAGGAAGCCCATTTCTCCCCAGCAGATGACGGCGCTAGATATACGATGCATACATCTCTCAGCTTGATTCATTCTGCTTATTTTCCTGCATGCCGTTTTATTTTCTCTAATCAAAATGGCTGGCAAACACAAAACCCCGACAACAGCTTTTCCATTACGCTGAATTCGTACTGAATTTTTCTTTTTATAATTTATTATTATTATTTGTTTGACAGTCGGCTAGGCCATTTATTTTTTCCCTCTGAAATGGCGAATAAGCAAGGTCGTATGAGATGAGAAGAGTCGTTTTTTAAATATTTATTATTTAATATTCTATATTTATTTGCTAAGAGAAAGCAATCTGGCGTCACTGGTAGTGTTGTTGCCGTTTCATGATGTTTCTGACGGTTTTTTAATACGAGCGTCATTGCTTTTAGGTAAAAATCTGAAGAATATAGATCTACTCATCAGAATCAGGGATAGCTTATTATTATTACCTTAGATTACAGGAATTTAGCAGACACTCTTATCCAGAGTGACTTACACAACTTTTATTTACATTTACATTGCATCCATATATATATGGCTGGATATATACTGAAGCAATGCAGGTTAAGTACCTTGCTCAAGGGTACAGCAGCAGTGCCCTGTCCGGGAATCGACCCTGTGACCTTCAGGTTACAAGACCAGTTCTTACCCATTATAATACACTGCCACCTTGTTAAACATGCTCATTTAACTATGAATGTACGATAATGATAAAATATCAGAAAATGATTTTCTCCGTATCTTTCTGCTTCATTTGTAAATCTGATGATGTCTATTGTTTGATCTTTTCTCCCTGTCTTCTGTGATCCTGATTGGTGTAGATTATGGACGGCGTTTTTCGAGGAGTTCTGCTCCACTTCCCCCAGACGATGCGTCACTCAGTCACATGACATGGCGGGAGAGCAGCGTTCGGGTGTGTTTATTACCAAAAATTAGCTT
The DNA here is from genome assembly GCF_018555375.3 of Anguilla rostrata. Classification (NCBI taxonomy): domain Eukaryota; kingdom Metazoa; phylum Chordata; class Actinopteri; order Anguilliformes; family Anguillidae; genus Anguilla; species Anguilla rostrata. The sequence continues at coordinate 47,958,231 of NC_057940.1, read as the reverse complement.
AAAGATTTGGGTTCCGGCGCTCACGATGAAGGATTTTCTCAAGTGAAAAATCATAAGGACTTTCAGAACCATTCCAAAATACTTAAAAAAAAAAATCTTCGGAACCTTCCGACACCCCGCGGCGTGCCTCGCAGCCAGTCCCGTGACTGTCGTCACCCCTGATCCTTCTCTCCGCGCGGAGAACGAGGCGAGCGCTCGCCTGTCTCGGGCCGAGCGAGGCGGTGCCGTTTGTTCCTGATCGTTCTTCATCCGCTGCCAGCCCCGCGCGTGAGCGGCGAACAAGGCCGCCGCCGCCGTCGCCGCGGCGATTTTAACTCCGCCGCGAGGCCGTTCATCCGTCAGGCCGAGCTCCCGGCCAGCTCCCGCCGCCACGCAGTCAGAGCGTCGATTTTTCATTATTTTTTTCTCCTGCCCCTGTCTGATTTCGAAAAAAATACTGATTAGGCCTTCTCTGAACCTTCATAGCACAGTTCATTCATAGTTCATAGTGCGTTTGCCCATCCACCAAAACAAAACCGGGCCCTTCGAAATCTGCATTGGTCTCCAGAGTCAAGGTCATTTGTTTATTTAAAAAAATTAAATAAATATATGTTTTTCCTCCTTCAGTGAGTCGAAGCCAGTGCTCTCCTATTTTTATGGCATAAACCGAGACATTTCCAAAATCCTTGTTTGACCCCCCCCCAACCCCTTGCTGGGTATGGTGTGCATGGAGCACCAGTCCTAATCGGTGATGGTTGGCTACGGTACAGACGCAGGCTCTGAAAACTCAACGAGCCTGTTGCTTGGAAACCTCCGGAAGCCATTAATGGGCGAGAGCCAGCGTGAAGGGGTTCTGAGTGTCCTGCGGCTGCCCCCCCCCCCCCCCTCCCCCTGCCTCTAACAGGCTCACCTGCGGGAGGAGAGCAAATGGAAACATGGAGGCTTCCGTTTCACGCTCAGGAACAAGGGTCCGCGTTCGCAGATCGCTCGGCTGGTCGCCCGATTTTCTGCCTCAAACTGTGTCTCACCACAGCAGGGAGGGAGGGAGGAGAGGGAGGGAGGGAGGGAGAGGGAGAGGGAGGGAGGGAGAGGAGGGAGGGAGGGAGGGAGGGAGAGAGAGGGAGGGAGGGTGGGAAGGAAGTATGGTTGGATGTTTTGAGGGGCCTGTGGCTCTTTTGCAGATGCCTCTAAGCTTTTCACAGCTGAGTCACCTCTGATCCTAATTTTAGAGTAATACCCCAGTTACAAATACACATATATATATATATATATATACACACAGACACACACATGTTCACACGCACATACACACTCACATGCGCCCACACAAACACAGATACACGTACACACACACACACACACATTCACACGCACGAACCGAAGCATCTCCAGATCCAAGAGACATTATAATGCAGTGCTGTACGGTTGTACAGACGAGCAAATTTGCTCCAAATACCGGTGAAAATAGATGTTCCATCAAAAACTGTCAGTCATTTTCTGGAACGTCGCGGCTGTTAATCCTCCTATCTCTGGCTGGGACAGCGTACGGTGTGTGGGTGGGGGGGGTGAGTTCGGCAGATCCCAAGGGTTCTAACTGACAGGGAGCCTCAAAAAAAATAAAAGTGTAGGATTTTCTGGAGGTGTGGGCCCAATGTTTTTCATGGGCCCAAAAGCCCAGGTGGTGCCCTGAACACTGATATTGAAGGATTAAAGCATCTTAACTATGAAATCATCATTCAAAAGTATATTGATATATAACGCCCCTCACTATCTCCATACGAATGCCTTTAAGGCAGGTGTGGAAAAACAAGGCGGCTAATCCATTAGGGCATTAATTGATGCTCGGCGAGCTTCATCAAGCCATTAAGCCATTCATAAAAAGGGGAGCAGCATCTTCTTAGGACCAGTGCTGCCAAGCAACTGATTAATCGCAGTAATGAGGGCTGCATAATAATTAACGTTAATAGCCTTAAAAACACAGTAATGACATGTAATTAGTCGGACCATAATGCAATGTGACGCTATGAGCTCTGGGGAGCAAATTTGGGGGACAAATTTGGTTCTCGTGTCTAAATTTAAACACAAAGAACTAATTCAGTGGTTGCCATTGCTTATTCTTTTTACCTGGAAGGTAATGTTTCATTATGTAGGCTTGCATAAAATACGAGAATTACAAACTGTAATATGAATTATCATTTGACCTTGATGTCTACAGACTCGTATATTATTGTCCTTCCGGTATTCAGTTTTGAAGGAATTATTCACCGATATTTTCTTGTGTGCACTTGCGCACTCTAATTTGTATGCATACGCGGATCAATTGAATCACAAACAGTTTGCCTGTTTTTTAAGATCAAGTGGTAATTCATTTGGTGGCGCTCCGCCCCTTTACTAGAAAATTCCATGCCCCAACCCCCAAAAGCCCACCCACCCCCGCCCCCCCCCCCCAAAACCGCCACTTGAGCATCTGTAGAAACATTGGCGTCGGAGCCTTCGAGGTAAAGCTGAGCCCGTCGTCCTCAGGTGGTTTCGGGGGGGGCGTTAATCCGAACCGTCTCCCTCGTTCCCGAAATAACGTCAGGGGCCATTAGCCCTGCGCCTCCCCTGTTCTGCTGAGCTCACACTCTCCCCGCCGCTGATTACAGTTTTTATTTCATTTAGTTTTACGCGCGGCAGAGTGTTCTGTGCTAAATCAGCGACGGATAAGGGGACGTCCTGCAAAACACCGCTAGGACGGCCACGCCCACGCCGGAGCTGCTGCGCGCCTCTCCCCGCGGCTGGAGATTAGCCCTCAGTCAGGCGTCAGTCAGGTGTGAGGAATCTGCCGAATTCGGAAATTGGCCCGGTGCTTCAAATCTGCCTGCTTGCCTTTTCTCTCTTTTTCTTTTTCTTTTTTTTGAAACGTGTCTTTATCTGAGCTGTTGCGAACAGCGAACCTGTGGCCTCGGTTGCTATGGAGGCATCCTGAGTCATCCACCCCCCCCCCTCCCCCCCGACTGTAACTGAATCCCCGTCCCAGTGAGGTTTAAGTTTCGCGGGTCCGGCGGGAGGACGTCCGTGGTGTCGCTGACGCCGCCGCCGCCGCGCCGTTAGCGGGCTCCCGGGGTCCGTGGCGGGATTGGTAACGGGCGGCTGCCCCCGCCGCGCCCCCGCTAATTGAATCCGGGCCCGCCTGCGAGCCGGCCCGCTGCTCCAGCCCCTCCAGGGGCTTTCTCAGGTGTTTCTCTTTTTCCGGAACGGAAAGCAGCAACCCTCCCCGCCTCCGACCCCCGACAGAGGAGGAGGAAGATGAATGTCCCCTTTTAATGGGTTTTAATTTGTTTTTTGGGGGGGGGAGGCAGAAGGGAGGGGGGGCTGGGGAGGGGGTGCTCCACCTTAAACGACCTGGTTTAACCACACGCCTTGCAGCCGACCGCAAACGTCGATGCCAGGGTGTCGCGCTCACACCCTGAAAGACCAGCCTGTGCTCTTTTAGTCCTGTCTTTACTTCTTAATCAACCCAGTGTGTGTGTGTGTGTGTGTGTGTGTGTATTATATTTTATGTGTGTGGGGGTGTGCATGTGTGTGTGTGTACTATATATATCTGTGTGTGTTTGCGTGTGTGTGTGTACAGTGCCCCCCAAAAGTATGGAGAGAGAGAGACGGCAAGACAGCAGACACAGAGAAACAGAGAAAGGGTGGGAGAGAGAGAGAGAGAGATGGCTGTCATAGTTAGAGATATTTTTCAGTGTGCATTGACATATTTGACAGTGCATTCTGGGAAAGAGAGCGGGGAAGACGGACAGCTGACAGCTCAGTCTGGGTAAAAGCTTGCGCGCGAGCGTGAACGTGCGAATGCGTGCTGTGCCCCCCGTGCCCCTTTAAGGCCCTCGCTGCGGACTCCAGAAGCACCGCAGGCCGAGAACAAGAGCGAATCGCAGTTGAGGGACGAGGAGATCGAATCCCAGTCTCACACAGGCTGGGGCGTCACCCAGACTGTTCACTGTGTGAACTAAACTGTGTTCTTGCCTAGAAATAGCTGTACAAAGTAAGTATTGTATCTTATTGAACCTGTGTTTTGTAGTTGTCTATGACCATGAAATGCACTTTTTGTACGTCGCTTTGGATAAAAGCGTCTGCCAAATAAATGTAATGTAATGTCCTGTAGACTTTCTTTGAAATGCCCCTGTGTGACAGTATTGTATTTATTTTTTTTAAACGTGTAAGAAAGGAAATTGTAGCATCTGTTATGTTTGTTGTATTGTATTTCGCGGCGGTTGCATCACTGGGTCTGTCGGCTGAGCGGGGGAATCGATGACAAAGTCGTCGCAGGGTTTCGCAGCTCGCCGGTGTTGGCGAGGGGGGAAAAGTCTGTCATTAAACGGTCGTCTGTTCCGTGCGTCTATTCGGGAAAAAAAACGCACCAATTCAGTCTCAGCCGAAGACAACTCAAAACTTGTCGGCTTGTGGGATAATGGGAGCACATGTAAAGGGAGACTGGTTGCAGTTGAAAGTCATTTCCTCCTCCTCATTTTTGAAAAAACTCCCACCCCCCCCCTTGATCAAATTTACTGTTGGGGATGCCCCTCCTCTCTCCTGCTGTCACGCTGTGATTGGCTGGGCCTTTCTGCCTTTCATTGTGATTGGCCGGGCCTGGCTCGCAGACTGTGACAGACTGTGACAGACAGCTCAGACGATTCTATCGTCTACCACCCCCCACCCCCCCGCCCACCTTGTACTTAGATCCAGGTGCTGGGTGAGGCAGGTCAATGTGCCTGAAGCCCCCTCCACTAAGAAGCCACCAGCCACTCAAAGTTTTTGCACAGGACCCTTCAGAAAACACATTAAATGCGTTTCCACAGGTGTGACCTTGCGGTGAAATGAAACGCTGCTTAGTATTCAAATATACTCCTCGGGCGAGAGTTATGCGTGAGTCATCCCAGTTCTATTTGTTATCAAACACTGTTGGCATTTCTCTGACATTTTGCTTTACAGTAGCAACTGTGATAATGTGAATTATAATGGTAAAGATAATAAATTGGGCTGTCAGTCGATTGCCATTTGTGTGTGCTTTTTTTCCCCCTCAAAGATGGATTAATAAAGAAATTCATTAATGAAACAATAGACTCGCAACAATTCTGAGCCGGGTGTTTACAGTTGCATCGCTGCGGTGTGTGCCACTTGTGGCACAGCCAAATTCTGCGGTAAGACTTTCTCCATCACATTTACATTTCAGGCATTTAGCAGACGCTCTTATCCACAACTTTTTACACAGCATTTACATTGCACCCATTTATACAGCTGGATATATATTGAAACAATGCAGGTTAAGTACCTCGCTCAAGGGTACAACGGTAGTGTCTTACCTGGGAATCGAACCTGCGACCTTTAGGTTACAAGACCACCTCCGTTATACTACACTACGCTTCAATTAAATGACATATTATTTGTATAGTGCTTTTTACATTGAACTGTCACAAAGAACTTTACAGAGTAGCAAGGCAAGAGACAGAGCAAAAAGAGCAAACGCTAGGCCTAAACCTCTAAATAGCAAGTACCGTACATAAGGTAAAAAAAAACTCCCAGTGGGGAGAAAACCCTCAAACGGCAGTGAGAAAAAACTCCCCACTGGGAAGAAATCTCGAGAGGAACCCGGCTATAGAGGGGGAGCCCATCCTCCACTGGCCAGCCTGGTGTAAAGTAGCAGATAAAATGGGTTGAGCAGGTTACAGCCGAGGTGAAAGCAAACAGGAATAGACAGACTGGCATAATTCGGAACAGTGCGGTTCAGAGGAGCCGGATGATGGAGTGCCAGACAGCGCTGAGACACCTCCCCCCTACCTGATCGTCCCGTGGGACGTAAGTGCTGAGGTTTGTCCTTGAGTCGGCTTCCAGGGCCGTCTCTCCGGGATTCTGTAATAAGAACACATCATTCTTTTTTTTTCCCCATTTCCAATAATTATGCTTCTCCTAGCTTTAGAAGAAGCAGATCCACCAGGGAAGCGGTCGCCTGGCTCTTCCCTCATTCTGGGTCAGTGCTCTGGACAGCCCATGACCCTGTTAAATACGCGGGCCTCCATAATGTTTGGGACAAAGACTTTTTTTCTCTTGAAATGGGGCACAATATACTGTATAATAAGTGTTTTTTTTCCCAAAGAAACACTCCTTCCCAACGGTCATTCCTTTGGGGTGACCCCCCGTCCACTGATCTCTTCCAGTTCACACAGGGCAACCAACAGGGATAGGGTCCAACCGCCACCCCCCCCCCCCCAAACCCCTGCCCCCCCGAAAAAATTATTTTGTTTGTTTCACTAACAAAATGTACACATACATAAGTATAATGAATGAATGTGATGCTGTTATGCGATAACTGCAAATCTGATGATTTCATTGCAGGAACATGCGGCTCAGGTGAAAGTTTTAGGTGAGATTAACGCGCCTGTGACACGGCTCGCAGGTGCTCTCGTCGTCACGCCGACGACAGAACAGCGCGCTTTTAATGTGTCATTAGGCACGACTGGGGGCTGCCAAGTGAAAGACTCCATTAATTATAACGAGTCCTAAAGAAGTCCCATCGATCACGGACGAGGCGATCCATATGGAGGCCTGATTGCTCAAGATGGTTTTGGGACAGGGGGACCGGTGCCATGGACGGGCGCTGGAGGCCCGAATCGAGCCCCGGGGGCGGAAGACAGAGCCGCGAACTCCGCATCGCCAACTCCGCGCGGTGGCCCGGCGAGGACCTCGCGATGGCGGGGTGCCGACCAGCGGTTCGACCGGGCGACCCGTTGCGCCCGAATGCGTTCTCGGCGCTCGGGGGGGCGGCCGCGATGGCGATTACGGCGGCCCGCCGGCCCCCCGGCTGAGCCCCCCCCCCATCCCGCGAAATCTTCCGCTGATTTCTCCCGGGTCTTCCCGAGGTCCCCGCAAGGCACCATCTGCCGCCGCGCCAGGACGTCCCCCGATCCTGGTTTGGGCTCGGCGCAATTACAGTGTTTATTCTGCATGGCAGGCTGTCCCGGTCCTTTGGGGGTGTGGGGGGGGGGGCGGTGTTGGGGGTGGAGGGGCTGGTGGTTGGTTGAGCTGCTTATACAGTCTTAGTGAACTACATTGCAGCTCCATCTTGAATCCATCTACATTTCAACTCTGTAGAATTGATGGGAATTTTAGTTCTTTACCCCGAAAGGTGAGGGTGGCTTATGCATCATATCTTGACAAACCCTCCCCCCCACCCCCCTGCAACCTAATAAAATTCATCTGCCCTGCCCTGTGCCCTCTCCATCAAACTGTTTGTTCGCATTTGAATGTTGTGACCTTCAAATCTATTCTTTCAGACTTTACCCGAACAGTCACACTTTGTAACAGGATTCTGTAAGACCCGCTTAATTTAGCAATGCTCTAAATCAGGCGAGCACCCCTGACCCATCTCATAATAAACACACAGTTTAATTCACGCTCCTGAATTTGAGTTGAGGCAAGAGTGAAACAGATAGTGTGTGATGTAGATGTGTGTGCTACACTGTATGGGCAGGATGTACGGGCGGAAGTGTAGTATAATGGGTAAGGAGCTGGTCTTGTAACCTAAAGGTCACAGGTTTGAATCCCAGGTAGGACACTGCAAGGCACTTAACTTGAGCGAGGTGCTTAATCTGCATGGCTTCAGTATATATGCAGCTGCATAAATGGATGCAATATAAATGCTTTGTAAAATGATGTGTAAGTCGCTCTGAATAAGCATGTTTAACCTGGGAGGATATTGCTGTTGTACCTGTAGCCTTGAGGGAGTTATGTAACCTGACATATTTAGGGGAGTAGCCATTTTGAGCCCCCACCGGAAGGATAATACCCCCCTCGGGCCCCTCGACCTCGCGCTCCCAGGATTATTACCATCTTTCTCCCCACTTACCAAGACGCTGAATATTCTGACTCTAAGAGCACCCGCCCCCACAAGGTTGGTAATACCTCATGAGCAAAGTAATACATGCAGCAATTATTCACCATTAGTGCCATTACCATAATTTTTATTGAATATATTTATTTTACTGCTCGCATGGGTGACGCCCTCTGCGTTTGTTTCTGAGGTGGCCATTTTGGCTCGTGCAGCCGGTTTGGCTCCTGGAGGGTTTGCAGTGCATGATGGTCTTTAATTACGGTCAGCTGGGTTCACTCATCTGACTAGCTGGATAGATTCATTATGATTTCCAGGGTGTTTTTTTTTTTTTTTTTTTAGTTTTTAGTTTTGTTCACAAGTAATTCAACACATCCCGCAATAAACAATGGCAATATTTAATAATCGGTTTATCTTTTTAACATTCCAAAATTATATTTGCTTAAAGTAATCAGAGTTAGAAAGCACATTCTTGTTCAGATGAATCCAGCTTTCATGTAGGTTTGGCTAAATGGAATTTAAGTGTGGATTTTTTAAATGAGATGAATAAAATCCAGAGAAAGGATTTATATAATTTATATTTTTAAAAAAGTTCTAATACTACAACCTGCTGGAAACAGGTGCCAAGATTCCTTATTAAAAAAAGATCTATTGACATTTTTTAAACAACATCACAATAATTTCAAGGTCCAGGTGGATATACACGTTAAACAAAAACTGTAAAACACTCTTTGATTACAACCCTAGGGGCCTCCATTTTATTTGTATGTATTTTTTTTTTATTGATCTTGCCTCCACCTTCTTATTTCAAGGCTACTTGTACTTGTGAGATGCTCATTTGCAAAGAAGGTACAAGGCATTTCATTAAACTTTCTCACAGAATATTTTGTGTTGCCGTTGCTGCTTGATTTTGTTAAACCTTGGCTTGTTTTCAATCAACATTCGTCCTGAACATTGACTGGTAAGAAAAAAAAAAGAAATAAATTTTAGAAAGTTCTTACTTGTTTTTCTTCACAAACTCAGTTCGACGAGGTGGTTTTAGCGATTGCTGAACTTTTCGAGCCTTACAAAGGCAAAAGTAAATAATTCTTACTTTAAGTTGTGTGTCGAGGACAAAATAATGTTGACTGAATCTCAACCCTTCTGATATTAAAGATTCCATGGCACTTTATTAAAAGATTTGGGGTCTTAGCCAATGGTTCTTAGAAAAGTACACACTGTTACTGGTGTTTTTTTGTGATATAGCCCCCCTGTACCCCCTACGGTCCCTCCCCCCCCCCCCCCCCCCCCCCCCCCCACCCGCCCCAACGCTCTGCCTAAGCTCCTTTTCCCTACATAACTGCCTAATGATGCCTGACAAAACAAAATTAGCTCGCGGAGCTGAGGTCCACAGCAATAAACGGAGCCGCAATAGACTCTGAACATTAATGAAAAAATAAATAAATGGAAAAACTAAAAATGTAACCGAGGACCGCTGTGAACAAACGACGGCCGACAGAGCCTTAAATGCGCCGGGACTCTGCGAGGGCGACGGCAGCCCTCTCTCCCGGTTCCGAGGAGATTTTAATTGCGAGAGACCGTTCCTGATTACATAAGAGGAAAATAATGATGAAAGAAACAGCGAAAGGGTAAGTAAATGCTCAGGAGACTCAGTTTATCAAAGTTTCCCGGGGAAGTAATAACACGCCGCACCGCTCTGACTTCCTGTGACCACTGGGACACCCTACCCGGGCCTTGCAATTCCCCTGTGGGTCTTAAATCCCAGCCTGACACAGGAAGGGACGCTCACTCGCCTGTGGGTAAATTATGGGCCTAGATGGGCTGAATGGCCTGTTTTTGTCATAATGTATTGATGTTATGACAAGGGCGGTAGTGTAGTATAACGAGTAAGGAGGTGGTCTTGTAATCTAAAGGTCACAGGTTCTATTCTCAGGTATGACACTGCCGTTGTCCCCTTGAGCAAGGCACTTAACTAGCATTGCTTCAGTGTAGATCCAGCTGTTTAAATGCTATGTAAAAAGTTGTGTAAGTCGCTCTGGATGAGAGCGTCTGCTAAATGCCTGTAGTGTAATGTAACATGTTCTTAAGGTGTAATGACTGGCAGAAGCTGGGGTTGTTAGGTGACAAAAATGTATGTTTTCCAGAATTCAATCGGATTTTGTCCTTACCCCAATATTAAATGAAAGGTTCCTTTTTCCGCAATCAGAGGCAGCTTCTCACCTAACTGCGTTCGCGAAGGAAAAGAAGGGAACACCTGAATTTAATTGCGAGTCAAATTAAGGGCAAATGTTGATTTTTAAATCCAGACTCTTGTCTCGTTCCAAGTTAAAGGGACCTGGCACAGGGCTGAACAGTTGTCTAAATTCATTTTTGCACACAGTCATGCAGGTTTATGTAAACAACGAGCTGATTGGACGAGTGGTAATTGACTTGTCGGTTTTTCCCCCCAGTTTTAAACCTTGATGACAGCATATAAATGTGAATTAAAGAGAAATGTTCATTTCTAAATCCGGGCTCTTGTCTTATTCAAAGTTAACATGATTTGGCACAAGCAGTTCTCTAAATTCCTTTTTGTAGACAGTCCTCCACGATTGTTCTGTATAGTCAATGAGCTCATTGGATAAAGTCTGATTGGATAATTGACATCTCAGTTTTTTTCCCCAGTTCTGAAGAGTGCATTTATTTGCCTAGACAAGAGAACAGAGCCGTGATTCTTCTTCTGTGGTGGGAGTTAATAGAGCCACCAGGTGTGTCCTCCAAAGTGAGGAAGTTAACAGGGGCACAGAAGGTGAAGTTGATCTTGGTACACGGCAGTCTCTGGGGTGTGCTGTTTGTGACGCCCCAGCTTTAGGGAGGGTGTCCTCTCAGCTGCCCTGCTACCGCGTGATGTCACAGCGACACGCGGGTTCGCGTTCCTTCGCCTGAGAGACGTCCCGGCCGCCACGGCGCTTCGTCCAGGTGATTTTTTTTATCACAACTTTAATCGCACGCCACGTCCTGTTCCGGCCGTCCCTGAAAGTTCAGGGAAAAGGTGTTTTTTGCGACAGCGCTGGAGCAGTGAAAGGATGGAGCGGCGTTGTAATTTGACAGTCACTCCACCCCCCGCGCCCAATCGCCCGCTGGGGGGTGCCAGACCCCGTTTCGTTTTTTGAGCGAAGGGAACGGATTCCGACCCGACAGGACGGGGGCCGCTGAGCGGGGGCCGTGAGTGGGCATCACCGGGTTCCCGTGGGTAACGGTTTAAAGAGCAGCCTCAGGGGTGAATTATGTCAGTGTGACATTCACTGTCACAATGACCCCCCCCCACAACAAACAGCCCGCGTCGCACAGACCCAAGGGAAATAATGTCAGCCAACCGGTCCGCATGATGGAGTGTGATATTTTCACGCATGGAGCGCGGGCATGTTTTATTTAAGACTGACATTCACGCCGTCGTCATGCCGTAACCGCTCCCCAAAGCCACCGTCAGGTCGTTATCATAAAGTTCCGCTGGTGCACAAAAAGTCTCTTCAATATCTTGTTTTTCAAAAAACAAGCAGTAGGTATGTTCTACCGATAGCCTTTGAACTTTTTTTCTTTTTTTTACTATTTTATGGCCAGCTTGTTTTTGCTGTGAATTGCTTTTAGTCGAACCTACCTGCCGAAGGCAAAGGTCGGTAAAGTTGTTTGAATTTAAATTTGAATTCCAGCAGTCAGAATTCCGAGCACCAAATTGCTTGCATTGCGGAGCGGCGCGGGTGACTCCGGGTTTCAGTTCAATTCAATTCTTTCATTTATTTGTACGTAGCGCTTTTAGAGACACCGTAACAAAGATATTTTAGAGAAAAATTGGGGATAACCAAACCTGAACCCCGATTTTTAAAAAGCCCTATACGGAATTCTGTCGGTTGAATTCCCAAGTGTATCCCTGGAATGACATCTCAGGAGCCTGAACCTTAATTACATTCTGTCTTCGATTCAATTCACTGGAAACGTATTAATCCTCTTAGGGGGTAATTTAAACAGGGAAACCATCCGCGTCTCTAAACATAGATGCAGATGCCTGATAAATCTGTCCATCCACCAGACCCTACATTACACTGCATACCTGCATACCGACAACATAAAATCAATAAATCAGTCGATTTTACGACACATAGCTAATGTATTCGTCCATCTGTGTGAATTAATATATTTAAAGTAAACTGTTTATGTCGTCGGGAGTAATGAGTAATGTCGTCTACCATGTATACTAAATAATAATAACGCAATCACAACCCCGGCAATCACTTAGTCATAACGGCTCCTTTCAGTGAAATATGTCCGTCAGAAATTGGTGTTTCGCGTTACAGTAGTTGTAGGCAGAGACTACATTGTTTGTTAGCCTGTGATTACTTACACACTTATTACTACACTTTTTCTGTTTTTGAAATATCATTAAAAGGCCATTCTTCCTATGTCGTGACACCATTCAAAATCTCAGTACGTTAACTATTAACATACTGCTATGTGCAATATTGCACTGATTTCACGGTGTTAGCAGTACGGCAGTTAGACTTTTTCTCTATCTCATTACATTACATTACATTAGAGGCATTTAGCAGACGCTCTTATCCAGAGCGACTTACACAACTTTTTGCATAGCATTTTACATTGTATCCATTTATACAGCTGGATATATACTGAAGCAATGCAGGTTAAGTACCTTGCTCAAGGGTACAACGGCAGTGTCCTTACCCGGGAATCGAACCTACGACCTTTCGGTTACAAGCCCAGTTCCTTACCCACTGTGCTACACTCCGTCCCTTGCTTATTTATTATTTTATTAAGTCTTTCGTTGGTTTTTTGATTTGCCCCTTTGTTTTATTCGAGGCGTTGTGCCTGAGAGGAGACGCCTTGGCTGCAGTGGCGCTCGCGGCAGGTGCTGCGCGGGTCGCGTGGGCTACGGTTCGTTAGCCCGGGGCGGAGGCCTTCTCCTGTTCCAGGTCGGGTCGGGTCGCGTTCCTCATCAAGGCCTCGTTAGAGAGCGCCACTGCTCTCGTCACCTTGGCGACGAGAGGCGATTGGCTCCGAGCGATCAAACGGTCGACCTTGTTTGCTCGGCGAACTCGGGTCCCGCTCCCCCCCCCCCCCCCCCCGCCTCCCCCTCCCCCCTCCCCCTCCAGCCCCTTTCTGTTGGGCAGCTGATGCCGCTCTCCGAAAAGCGCTTTATTGACTGTGCAAATATCATTTAAAATTGATGTGTAATTGGATCTGGATTGAATGTTCCTCGTTAAATTAATCCCTGGGGGAAATGTGACATGCTGAGTCCAGCACACACCACCTCCTGGTGAACCTGGAAAGATTTGTACGCAAATTCCTATTACAAACATGTCCAACCAGGCCCTGATCTTCTGGCTCTGCCATGGCAACTTTATCCTTGTTATTTTTTCATGAAAACGTGCAGAATATAGATTTTAAAAAGTTTGCGCTACAGTAAAAAACATTTTTGTTTGCAAAATAGAGACATGCTTGTGTTCTTATAAATACACGCTAACAGGGATATGAGGACAGGGGAAAATAAACAAGGCTGATTTAAAAACGCTTATGTAAACAGCTAAATTGATTAGATAAATAGGAAAGCTTGTTTAATCAAGTTCGCTCCATAAATTACACCGTCTGCATCCTTGTCATGAAACAGTTTTAAATCTCAAGGGGTTCTTTCATTGCTTGTGAATGCTCCTTAGAATTCCACTGATAGTGTGCTGTTATGTATGAACACACACATACTGTAAGGGCACACACACACACACACACACACACACACACCTATATATATATATATATCTGTCTGTGTGTGCGTGCCTATCTTTGAGTGGGACATATGATGTATGTGCACGTATGTGCCATGCCCCCTCAGACAGGGCTGAGATTGAGGTCACTGGACGTGAAGGTCGCGGTCGGGGGAGGAGATTTAGACCCAGGGGGCATTACTTCGGCAGTTTCAGGATGCGTGCCCTTAATAAAGGGACTGAGGTTCCACATCACAGGCCCGGGATTCAATTTAACCCTTTGGAGAGCAGGTTTTTTTGAATGTTTTTTTTCTGTGTTCAAATGGACTGCATTTATATAGCGCTTTTATCCAAAATGCTTTACAATTGATGCCTCTCATTCGCCAGGGCAGTTAGGGGTTAGGGGTTAGGTGTCTTGCTCAAGGACACTTCGACATGCCCAGGGCGGGGTTTGAACCGGCAACCCTCCGACTGCCAGACAATCGGTCTTACCTCCTGAGCTATGTCGCCCCTGTTCAGTGTTCTAGAACTCCTTTGCTTTCAGTTACCAGCAGTGATTGTTACATCAGCATTAGAATGTTCAGTTAAGAACATTCTAATCGCATAATTGTGACCTCACACCTTAAAGAGATAGTTCACCCTTCTATATGGCAGGGCCCTGAAGATGAATGGAAGTGAATTAGGAGCCTGACAACCAGGAAGAATGGCAATGCTGACAGTGGTCAACAGGAGCATCTGATGTTGCTAGTGTTCACGCTACAGGAATACAATGGGGTAGGTTCCACAAAATTACTTGTGTTATGAAGGGGTGAAATATCCCTTTAAAGGGTTAATCCCTGTTCTGCTTGGTTCTCGACGTTGGGGGAAATCGCAGCCTTTTAAGGGCTCGCTCGCCCAGGGGAAAGGCAGGCGTGAGCCGGGCGGCGTAGCGTTTCGGCTGAGTCCGTGCCGCAGACGTCCTGAACGGAACGCCGCTGTGATGACTCTGCCGCTACGGCTGACGCACTGCGCCCATGTGTGTGCGCCCGTGTGTGTGCGCTCGTGTGTGTGCGCTCGTGTGTGTGCATATCCCTACCGTCCTAGAAACGTCAACATATCCAGCGCAAAAAAAACTTTAGCTTCTTCTTCTGATGCACAGAAAAACCTAAGAAAAAAAAAAAAGAAAAACGTCAAGATGTAAGCGTGAGGGAGATTTCTTTCTCCTCGTTCGTATATGCATGGTGTGAACGTACAGTTTATGAAGACCGGTAGAAAGACAAAAAAAAAAACTTCAGTTCGAGAGTTTTCCCAAAACCGAAACGGCGCTTTCTCACTTTCTCACGCGCGATGTTCGGTCTCCGGGGAAACCGGGCGAGCGAGAGCCGAAAGGTGAGGTGACCCGCCCCTCGCTTCTCAGGGTTCCGTCCGCGATCGTCAGAAGCTACCGCTATTAACGCTAACGCTAAGCGGATTACAAGCGTCCGGCAGAGCTCCAGGGCCCCGCCCGTCACATCGCGTCCGGCACAGGACAGCTGGACGAGAGGTCGTTTTTATTTTTTCAACAGTGTGCTGCTTGACAACGGCGGGTCAGAGCTGGGGGATCTGGAGGCGGAGTGGCGGAGTTGGCGGGTTAAGAAGCGCTAATCCCCCCCCCCCAGATGAGATGGAGAACAGACACCCATCTAACACCTCGCTCAGGTCCCAGCAGAAATCAAGCCCTGTCTCTGTGTGTTCACCGGTGCGAAGGAGTAAGGAACACACAAACAGAAATATGCAAAATTATACCTTCTACCTCTCTGTAATTTCTGTCATACCCTCCCACTTCACACTTGGAATATCACCCGTCCCATTTGACCCATCCACCACTTAATCAACCCCCTACCCCCTCCCATCCCGAACGAAAACACACACCCTTTATACTGGTGGTAGCCAACCCTGTTCCTGGAGATCTACTGTCCTGTAGGTTTCATTCCAACCGCGACAAAGCACACCTTATTCAACAGCTAGAGATCTCATTGAGCTGCTAATTAGTAGAGTCAGTTGTGCCAAATTAGGGTTGAAAACCTACAGGATGACATATCTCCAAGAACACAGTTGGTTATCACTGCTTTATTGAATCTAAACATCTACAGGATTGCCCCGTGCGCCAAGATGGCCTGTTTTCCCAAACTCTCCAGCTCTGCTTGTTGTGAAAGCTTCTCATCTCTTAATTCTCCCTCTTTCTCTCGTTTTCGTTCTTGCGCGTGTCCCACGCTAAGCTGATTGGCTGTTCGGAGCCTCGACCGACACGGACGGGGGACGGCGACCACCAAATCCACCTTTAAGGTTTCCTCACAATGAAACCTCACAGAGTATGCAGACCCCTGGCCTAAGCTTTAAGGTTTCCTCACACTGAGACCTCACAGCGTATGCAGGCCCCTGGCCTAAGCTTTAAGGTTTCCTCACACTAAAACCTCACAGAGTATGCAGGCCCCTGGCCTAAGCTTTAAGGTTTCCTCACACTTAGACCTCACAGCGTATGCAGACCCCTGGCCTAAGCTTTAAGGTTTCCTCACACTTAGACCTCACAGCGTATGCAGACCCCTGGCCTAAGCTTTAAGGTTTCCTCACACTAAGACCTCACAGAGTATGCAGACCCCTGGCCTAAGCTTTAAGGTTTCCTCACACTAAGACCTCACAGCGTATGCAGACCCCTGGCCTAAGCTTTAAGGTTTCCTCACACTAAGACCTCACAGCGTATGCAGACCCCTGGCCTAAGCTTTAAGGTTTCCTCACACTAAGACCTCACAGAGTATGCAGACCCCTGGCCTAAGCTTTAAGGTTTCCTCACACTAAGACCTCACAGCGTATGCAGACCCCTGGCCTAAGCTTTAAGGTTTCCTCACACTAAGACCTCACAGCGTATGCAGACCCCTGGCCTAAGCTTTAAGGTTTCCTCACACTAAGACCTCACGCGTATGCAGACCCCTGGCCTAAGCTTTAAGGTTTCCTCACACTGAAACCTCACAGCGTATGCAGACCCCTGGCCTAAGCTTTAAGGTTTCCTCACACTAAGACCTCACAGCGTATGCAGACCCCTGGCCTAAGCTTTAAGGTTTCCTCACACTAAGACCTCACGCGTATGCAGACCCCTGGCCTAAGCTTTAAGGTTTCCTCACACTGAGACCTCACAGCGTATGCAGACCCCTGGCCTAAGCTTTAAGGTTTCCTCACACTGAGACCTCACAGCGTATGCAGACCCCTGGCCTAAGCTTTAAGGTTTCCTCACACTGAGACCTCACAGCGTATGCAGACCCCTGGCCTAAGCTTTAAGGTTTCCTCACACTAAGACCTCACAGCGTATGCAGACCCCTGGCCTAAGCTTTAAGGTTTCCTCACACTAAGACGTCACGGCGTATGCAGACCCCTGGCCTAAGCTTTAAGGTTTCCTCACACTAAGACCTCACAGCGTATGCAGACCCCTGGCCCCTAAGCTTTAAGGTTTCCTCACACTAAGACCTCACAGCGTATGCAGACCCCTGGCCTAAGCTTTAAGGTTTCCTCACACTAAGACCTCACAGCGTATGCAGACCCTGGCCTAAGCTTTAAGGTTTCCTCACACTAAGACCTCACAGCGTATGCAGACCCCTGGCCTAAGCTTTAAGGTTTCCTCACACTAAGACCTCACAGCGTATGCAGACCCCTGGCCTAAGCTTTAAGGTTTCCTCACACTGAAACCTCACAGCGTATGCAGACCCCTGGCCTAAGCTTTAAGGTTTCTCACACTAAGACCTCACAGCGTATGCAGACCCCTGGCCTAAGCTTTAAGGTTTCCTCACACTAAGACCTCACAGCGTATGCAGACCCCTGGCCTAAGCTTAAGGTTTCCTCACACTAAGACCTCACGGCGTATGCAGACCCCTGGCCTAAGCTTTAAGGTTTCCTCACACTAAGACCTCACAGCGTATGCAACCCCTGGCCTAAGCTTTAAGGTTTCCTCACACTAAGACCTCACAGCGTATGCAGACCCCTGGCCTAAGCTTTAAGGTTTCCTCACACTAAGACCTCACAGCGTATGCAGACCCCTGGCCTAAGCTTTAAGGTTTCCTCACACTAAGACCTCACAGCGTATGCAGACCCCTGGCCCCTAAGCTTTAAAGTTTCCTCACACTAAGACCTCACGGCGTATGCAGACCCCTGGCCTAAGCTTTAAGGTTTCCTCACACTAAGACCTCACAGCGTATGCAGACCCCTGGCCTAAGCTTTAAGGTTTCCTCACACTAAGACCTCACGGCGTATGCAGACCCCTGGCCTAAGCTTTAAGGTTTCCTCACACTAAGACCTCACAGCGTATGCAGACCCCTGGCCCCTAAGCTTTAAGGTTTCCTCACACTAAGACCTCACAGCGTATGCAGACCCCTGGCCTAAGCTTTAAGGTTTCCTCACACTAAGACCTCACAGCGTATGCAGACCCCTGGCCTAAGCTTTAAGGTTTCCTCACACTAAGACCTCACAGCGTATGCAGACCCCTGGCCTAAGCTTTAAGGTTTCCTCACACTAAGACCTCACAGCGTATGCAGACCCCTGGCCTAAGCTTTAAGGTTTCCTCACACTGAAACCTCACAGCGTATGCAGACCCCTGGCCTAAGCTTTAAGGTTTCCTCACACTAAGACCTCACAGCGTATGCAGACCCCTGGCCTAAGCTTTAAGGTTTCCTCACACTAAGACCTCACAGCGTATGCAGACCCCTGGCCTAAGCTTTAAGGTTTCCTCACACTAAGACCTCACGGCGTATGCAGACCCCTGGCCTAAGCTTTAAGGTTTCCTCACACTAAGACCTCACAGCGTATGCAGACCCCTGGCCTAAGCTTTAAGGTTTCCTCACACTAAGACCTCACAGCGTATGCAGACCCCTGGCCTAAGCTTTAAGGTTTCCTCACACTGAGACCTCACAGCATATGCAGACCCCTGGCCTAAGCTTTAAGGTTTCCTCACACTAAGACCTCACAGCGTCTGCAGACCCCTGGCCCCTAAGCTTTAAGGTTTCCTCACACTAAGACCTCACAGCGTATGCAGACCCCTGGCCTAAGCTTTAAGGTTTCCTCACACTGAGACCTCACAGCGTATGCAGACCCCTGGCCTAAGCTTTAAGGTTTCCTCACACTAAGACCTCACAGCGTATGCAGACCCCTGGCCTAAGCAGTTCGGCTCGCCATCTACAGAAAATAAATATCGACCCTATAAATCTCACCGCCTTCAGGGTTCATGACCAGAATCTGAGCACTGGCTCATTTTTCAGTTTTTCCACCACTTTGACCGGATATTAGCATAATCACGGTGCTTTACTGAAGAAAGATTTATTCACACATATCAGGTTTTGTTAGGGGGCAATAGAAGCCAACGGCGTCCTGTCAGGGTTTTGTTATTTCAGAATCCGAGACATGACGTTGCCATGACCACCCCCATTCCCGTCAGGAACCCTCGTCTGCTTTTATATTTATTGTCAGTAGAATGTGTTCTAGACGTCTAAAAATATCTCCTCTGTGGCCGAAGACAGCCTGGTCATTACTGCTATGAGAAGTTATGATTTATGCTTCTGATTTGCAATGTGGGCAATCGATTAGCGTTTGATCGTTTTCCCCATGGTTTTTAATCACATTGCTTCGACACACTCGCGCAGACTTCTTATTCCGTCAAGATACTGTGACACGGAAGATTGAAGTCGTTATTGGAAATCAAATAAAGCGCACGTTTTAAAATAGACTCGCTCTACGTACAGCTTGGGTGGGTCTCCTACGTCCATTTTAAAGCGTGAAGTTCTGCACTGGAGAACTTCAGCTCATTTCTCTGCGCTTCAAACACATCTGACCTCCACTGCCATTTTAATGCAATAATATCTTCTGCATTAAAGGTTTAATTGGTTGTCTGATACATGCGTATTACTGAACTGTGAAGGAGAGCGAAACGATAAGCTCTTAGGCATGCATTAATGCCTGTATGTGTGTGTGTGTGTGTGTGTGTGTGTGGTGGGGGGAGTGCCGTGTAGTTCTTATTAATCAGCACTTAACCTCTGAAGACCCAGATTTTTTTTTCATGAGTTTGTGGTCTTAATCTGAAGAATCATATATTTTACCATGCTGAACCCTACACTACAAGGGACATTCAATAAAACTGCAAAATGTTTTGGAAAATGTTTTCACTGCAACATGTTTCTGTCAGGTCTCAGGGGGCTAATTGATCGATTAAGAAGTTTATTGTACATTCACCTCCACCTGCACAGTGATATGTTCAGTGTTCAATTCAACTCTAATGTGGGATGTGGGACCAAATGTTATCTGTTAAGCATTGAATTAACACTGTCAAGAGTTGAATGAACACTTGACGTTTTACTGTGTGGTTTCTGGGGTGTAAACCTGTTGCTGATTTTAAGGTGAGAACGGTACCCGGGTATCGTCCCCGTTCAAAATGCACCTACCAGCTGGCTGTAAGGCCTGTGGCCAGGTCCAGTCACGGAGGGGACGTGCCAGCCTGCTCAGCTGATGCAGCTGGCACACGCTGGCAGTGTACAGGGTAGGGCTGGGCGAGAAGCCTTTACGATAATCACGGAGTATTTGTTTGGACTCGATCACAACCATTATTGCCGTGTGGCCTATCAGCTCTTCTTTCCATCTTTATTTTTGATAATCGCGCCTTGTGTGTGTTAGCGCACCTCTAAACTCCAGAGACTGCATTGGAATTTTTACTGGAACAAAATAAACAACAAAAATCACCGCTATCTATTGGGTGTTGATGCGGCAGCAAATCAGAACGAGCCATAAATGCATCACCTGATCAGAGAGAAGCCATGTGATTGGACCAGGTTGTAAAATTAGAGTGAACTAGCTGCGTTTTCGGCATCTTAGACATGGCCGCCGTCAGCCAATCAGGTATCGGCAAATTTCGGTTTGGTTTTAAAACTTTAAGTTTAAACTCCTGTTTTGAACTCAGAGGCTGGGCGCAACAGAGGACAGGCACACGCGGGCGTCCGGCGGGACCGTCGGAGCAGACAGTCTATTTGCCGTGCGTTTGTCATGTCATCGGGAGAGCAGAGGTTGTTCCGCCAATGCGCTCGCGTGAAGAGATGTGACATTTGAAGTTGTGTAAAAGTGCATGGGACTCGGTTTAATATGATATTCAGTGCTTTTTTTTATATATACAATACTCAAGTGTGCTTTTTACTGGGCATTACTTCCTGTTTAAAGTGGAGGCAGGTCTATAAAGCAAAGAACTCAGGAGTGAGCAAACTTTTTTAAATGAGGGAGAGAGAGAGGGGGAGTAGCTGCTGTCCTGAAATGGTGACCGTTTGTGGGAGATGAAATGGAGGGTTGTCCCTGGGGGGCAGCCAGGTCCGAATAAACTCCGCTGGCCGCGACGCTGGCACACAGCAGCCGTTTGGGCGTCCTTAAATTATCCTCGCCCCTGGAAGGGGGCTCGGCTGAAGCTGTAATCTCCAATAAACGCTCGCCCCGGCGAGATAAAGGTTGCTCTCGCCTCTCGTTAGATGCTACATTAAAATGCGCGAGCCTCGGATGGCTAGCGCGCGCGCGGCATGCTAATGCGCTGCCCTTCTTGTGATGTCGAGCGCCGCGGGCCTGCGCTGTCGACGGCGGAGTTACTGACTCCCAATTAGCGTCCCAAACTTGCGAAAAGAATTTACACTAATATGTAGTGAAATCGGCAATGTGGATAATTTATCGCAGAGGATATCTTCCAAGAAAACGTGAAAGGAACTACAACAGCAACCAGCTGTGGCAGATTTTTGTATTTTTTTTAAGATTTGTTTTTTAAACGTAGAAAGGCATTCTGGGTAAAGTTTTCCCTGGTCGATGGCTGGGTTCAGCAGCACAAGCCTGGGCTCGTGCACACCCAGTACATCTGCAGTTCGGTTCCCCTTGGGCCTGGTGCATGTGCTGGAACCCAAGGCCTCAACCCCCCACTGACCCGCCGCAAAACCATCTGTCTCTGGTCCCCATCCGGAGGGGGGGGGGGACGACTTGCGTTCCCGTGGCGACAGCTGTCCATGGCGCCTCATTCTCCCGTTCCTCTTGTGAGACGGTCACGTTCCGGTTCTCACTGTTTCCCTCTCGGCGGAAGCAGCTGTCCCTCGCACCCCCCTGCTGTGGAAAGAGTTTGGGGCCCTCCCAAACCCCCTTCCCAGGCTCCGAGGGCCACCGGAGGGACCGGAGGGGTGTCCGGGCTCGCAGCGGGACGGGGGTCACAAGCTCGTTTGTTCTCAGGGCCCAAACCTGGGGGGGGTTGAACAGCTACAGAACCCCTCAGCAGGAAGCCCCCTTCAGATGCTGCAGCCGCTGGGCTGAGGACCAGATACAGCGGCAATGACCGGAACAAACAACTAGTATCACTGTTATTATTAGTAGGAGTAGCAGTAGTAGCAGCAGCAGTACCAGTAGTAATAGCAGTAGTAGTAGTATCAGTGGAAGCAGACAGTACTACTAGTACGTGCAGTCTAGTAGTAGCAGTAGTATAGTACGTAGTAGTAGAGTAGCAGCAGCAGCAGTATACAGTAGTATATAGTAGTAGTAAGCTAGTATCAGTGGTAGTAATGAGCAGCAGCAGTAGTAAGTAGTACAGTGAGCACGCTGCAGTAGTACTTTGTAGTGTAGTAGCAGCAGTAGCAGTAGTAGGAGTAGTACTGTAAAGTAGTAGTAGTAGCAGCAGCAGCAGTAGTACCAGTAGTAGTAGTAGTAGTAGTAGCAATAGTAGGCGTAGTAATGGTAGTAGTAGCAGCAGCAGTAGTAGTAGTAGCAGCAGTAGTAGCAGTAGTAGTAGCAACAGTAGTTATAATAATAGCAGCAGCGGCAGTAGTACTAGTAGTAGCAGTAGTTGTAGCAGCATCTGCAGTAGTACTGCCAGTAGTAGCAGCAGCAGTAGTAGTAGTAGCAGTAGTAGTAGTGGTACTGGTAGTAGAAGCAGTAGTAGCAGTATTAGCAGTAGTAGTAGCAGCAGCTGCAGTAGTACTGCTAGTAGTAGTAGTAATACCAGCAGTAGTAGCAGTAGTAGAGCAGCTGGTAGTACTGCTAGTAGATAGCAGAGTGCAGTAGTACTGCTAGTAGTAGTAGTATACAGCAGTGTAGCAGTAGTATTAGTGAGTAGTAGTACAGCAGTAGTGCAGTAGTACTGCTAGTAGTAGTAGTAATACCAGCAGTAGTAGCAGTATTAGCAGTAGTAGTAGCAGCAGCTGCAGTAGTACTGCTAGTAGTAGTAGTAATACCAGCAGTAGTAGCAGTATTAGCAGTAGTAGTAGCAGCAGCTGCAGTAGTACTGCTAGTAGTAGTAGTAATACCAGCAGTAGTAGTAGTAATACCAGCAGTAGTAGTAGTAGTAATACCAGCAGTAGTAGTAGTAGTAGTACCAGCAGTAGTAGCAGTGGCAGTAGTTGTAGTATCATCATCACCACTGTAAGTGCAATATTTATTTTTTCTTTTTTTCGTTTGTTGAAAGTCAAGATCATGCTTTTTTTATTTGGCGGTAATCCCCCTACTACTCCAGAGTATCTTGGGACGGTGCCCCTTACACCCCCCTGACCTAATTTTGGATTATTATTTTTATCTTCCCCCCCCCTCCCAGGTGTGAAGCCAACCTCAGCCGCTCGGGGGTCAGGGATCTAAACTATTTTCTCCAGAACAGCCGTCGCTTCCCCAGAACAAGGCGCCCGCTGTACGGGATACCCCCATGGAACATAAAACCCGCCTCCGTGTTGGGACGAAGGTCACTGTGGGACAGGACAGGGGGGAGAACAGAGCACCGTCCCACCTGAGTTGGAATTTAATTTAGAAAGAGAGGGAGATAGAGAAAGGGAGGGAGCGAGAGAGAGAGAGAGGGAGGGGAAGAGAGAGAGAGAAAGGGAGGGAGGGAGGGAGGGAGGGAAGGAGAAAGAGAGAGAGAGAAGGAGGGAGGGAGGGAAGGAGAGAGGAGAGAGAGAGAAAGAGAAGTGCCCTTGAGGTGGTTCTGACACCTCTGCTGCTATCTCCTTTATTAGTTATGAATCCGTTGCTTTCCTGGAAGGGGCCCAGGACTGTAAAAATCCTTTTGTTTGTTATGATCTGACAGCTTATTCTTCTAATGTGATGAATTCAGGAGCCCGGTAGCTTCCTGACATTGGCTGCACATCGCAAAGTGGTCATGAGGCATAAAACATCTCTCTCTCTCTCTCTCTCTCTCTCTCCCCCCTTCTTTTTTCATCGCTGCTTCATTTCCTAATTATCTCTCTTTTTCTCTCGCAACCCCTTCGATCATTCTCACTGTCTCTGAAATTGTTCAGTTTCCAATTTGTTTATTGGCATGACAAGAGAAATATTTTTATTGGCGAAGTAAAGATACAATCTCTAGGTCCAGAGATGCAGTCAAAAATAGAGACGACAATAACCAGTCTCTCTCCCTCATCCTCTCCCTCTCTGTCTCCTTTATCCTCTCTGTCTGTTTCTCTCTTTCACTCCCTCTCACTCTCTCTTTCTCTCCCTCTGTCTGTCCAACCTTCTCTCCATCCTTCTCTCCCTCTCTGTATCTCTATCTCTCTCCCCTGCCTCTCTCCTCTTGTCCCCCCCCCCCCTCCCCCTGTGGGGTGGTGAGTTTCGGTGACACAGGCGTGCGTATTCAGCGCCAGCTCTGTGAATGTCGCTCTCCAGGACCGAAGCGGAAGGATCAGTCTGGAGAGCATGTGTTGCGTTTGGACGCCATTTCCTCCCAGTTAGCAAAACTGAAATGGAGGCGGTGTGTGGGTGGTCATCTGGATATAGATATGTCATGTGCCACTTTTTATGATGATGATGATGATGATGATGATGATTATTATTATTATTATTATTATTATTAGTTTATTATTATAGTGTTATCAGTGATCATTGGCATCATCATTTTTAAGATATTTGTCATATTATTGTAAGCAGGATTACTGCTGTGCTGTCATTGCACGTAGGTAGGAGTCCCTGCTTTGAACTGGTCTCTGTGATGAGTAGTCTGGGGTCATTTTTGTCTCTGTGGTTCTGCCGTATGACCTTGCCTTGGAAACAGTGGCGTCGCTAGGGGTGGGATCCCAGGGCTGAAGCCCTGGATGTTTTTTGTCCAGCCCTGGACCTTTTGACACCAAAAAAAAAAAATTATAATTTTTTTTTTTTGACACCCGAGAAAAAAAGATACAGCACTAAATATCATTCCATTTAATGGAGCCCTAATGTAAAAAAATAAATAAATAAATAAAATCACCCCCTTCAAATTGAGCAGTAAGTAACCGAACCGACTAGTAGGCGGAGTAGGTTGCAATCAGACTTTGAAGGCTAGCACTGGTGCAGTAAAGTTCAGTCACAGAGTTCTGAGTGACAGACTGACAGTTCCGCTTGTCTGACAAACGTATGCAGACTATGCACTACGCAGAGTTCCGCAGACAAGTCCAAATATTTCTCGTTCAGTAACGTTAGTGTCAGTGAACTGTCTGAAACAATGGATATCTGCAGATTTTTAAAGAAAATATCGAGGCAGGTTGTTGAGGAGGAGATTCAGGAGAATAAGGATGAGATTGAGAATGTAACTAACGTTACAGCGGATTGTTGAGAGCCAGACAGCAGCTCAGCCGGAGAGTGCAGAGCAGCACAGGGTTATGATACTGGCTATACGTGAAGCTAATTGTGATTAACTAAAATTAGGGGATTAGCGAACTAAAATCAGATTTAGAAGTGTAATGTCAGCAAAATAGTTATTTGTGATGCCAGCTCAGTAACGTTAGTATGGCTAACGTGGGAGCGTATCTATGTTCCCAGGGTCCTAAGTTCTACTGCACCTGACGAAACGTTGTGAACAATTTTTCATAATTTCTTGGAAAATATTCTTATTATTGAGGACTTCTGAGCATAGCTAAGCAATTTGTTTGCTGATAGACCTCGCTGACATCGTTTTCAGAAAATCAACACAGATAAGATTTCATGTCAAGCTGGGGAACATAGGACCCTGGGAACATAGGACCCTTTGTCATGTTCCCATTATGTGCCATATAAATCTGGGGAACATGGGACCCTGGGAACATAGGAATGACCCCGCTAAGGTTAGCTAACAACGTTAGCTAGCAAGCTAACATAACTGGCTGGCTAAGCCAGCTAACATTGTTAGCTATGTATTCTTT
This sequence comes from Anguilla rostrata, assembly GCF_018555375.3. Lineage (NCBI taxonomy): Eukaryota > Metazoa > Chordata > Actinopteri > Anguilliformes > Anguillidae > Anguilla > Anguilla rostrata. The sequence continues at coordinate 47,932,504 of NC_057940.1, read as the reverse complement.
TTAGCTTGCCTGCCTGGTGCCTTGCCAATTTACATGCTAGTATGAAAGATTTTTTAAAAAGCCATTACATATCATCACTCACAGCTAGGCAGTTAGCTAGCTATTTATGGCTAGTATTTTGTTTATTAATTTAGTTACAGTAAATCTTATACGTATTCTGGTAAGTGTGTTTGTATAGCCAGTTATAGTGAGCTTTGCAATATAGCCACATACATACATATTACATTCATTCAACATTATATACTAGCCAGATTAGTATAGCACTGTCACTGTTATTTTTTTATTTTTTGTAATCTACAGTAATGTTTGTATGTGTAATAATATAATAAATGGGCTCAAAAATTTGCGCACGCTATGTGCGCACCAAACCCCCCACCAGCCCCCCCTTGCCCCACGCCCAACCCCCACCCCCACTTAAGGGCCAGGGAAACCCAGACCCTCTCAAAGACACCTGGACGTGATGCACATTCAAACCACTCACTGCAAGCAGCCCAGCGGTCATTATTAGAGAGAGGTGGGGAGGGAAGAGAGATAGAGTGAAAGAGAGAAAGGGGAGATAGAGAGAGAGATAGAAAGGGGAGAGAGAGAAAAAATGGAGAGATGACTGAGATGAAATGAGTGAAAAGAGAGAGAGAAATGGTGGGCAGCGAGAGACGGAGAGAGAGAGATGAATGCGCGTGAGAGGGGGAAAGAGGGGTGAAGGAGAGATGGGGGCAAGGGGAACGGACTCACACTTATGATTTGGTTTCACCGAGAGAGAGAGAGAGGAAAGAATTGTTACCCAATTACAGGAGAAGGCAATTTGTGCCACGCTGTCAACGTTACGGGACAGAGTGCTGTAATTACCCGGGACGGAAGCCGGCGGCATCGATTTTCCTTATGCGACGCGCGCGCGCCCGACCCCACTCAGCTCCGGCCTTTCCAGATCGCCGGCGCGCACGCAGATTTACAGGCTCGCCCACGCAGCGCCACGGAAGCCCCGGCAAACTCTCGCCCTGGATTCCTCATATCAGGATCAAATCGGGGGACATTTATACGTATACGCCATATTACCGAGAGTGTCTGGACACGCTGTGGTCCGGGGCTGTTTTTCACGGTTTGGGCTTAGGCCTCTTAGTTCCAGTGAAGGGAAATCTGAATGCTACAGCACGCAATCACATTTTAGACAATTCTGTTCTTCTCCACCAGTTGACAATGTCCCTCAGGCACACAGTGAGGTCCATATAGAAATGGTTTTTGTTGAGAACGGTGTGGAAGAACTTGACTGGCCTGCACAGAGCCCTGACCTCAACCCCGCCCAACACCTTCGGGATCAATTGGAAAGCCAACTGCGAGTCAGGCCTAATCGCCCAATCAGTGCCCAGCCTCTTCTGGCTGAATGGAAGCAAAACCCTGCAGCATCGCTCCAGCATCTAGTGTAAAGCCTTCCCAGAAGAGTGGAGGTTGTTCTAGTATCAAAGGGTGGACCGACTCCATATTATTGCCCGTAATTTTAGATGAGATGTTGGATGTCAGGTGTGCACATACTTTTGACCCTGAAATGTGTGTGTGTGTGTGTGTGTGTGTGTATATATGTAAGCAAACCAGGGGCAACACAGGCAAGGAAAAACTCTCTCCATGGGCATGTAAAAGAAACCCTGGAAGAAATCTTCCTTTAGCTGGCTTAGCATGTGGGTGTACAGTGACCAGCATGGCCAGTCAATCAATTTTTCAAATCAAATCGCTTTCATAGATTATGTGGGATCACAGGTTGTGGGTTATGCATTTCTATGGCAAGCATGAAATTTTCATGAAGTTTGAAGACCAGTTTCACACCCATTTTGCATATCAAACATTAAAATTGGCTCCCATTCCATCTCTTCCTGACCTTTAACAGGCCTGTCAACAGGTATCCCAACAACACAAATAGTTCCCCAAGGCCCTTATTAGGTCCTGCAAAAATATACCTCTTTTTCCCCCAGCTGACAGAAAAACGTGCTTAAGAACTGCTTCTTTGTGATAAAAGGTGCAGAGGAATCCTCTAAATTCCACCTTATTCTCTGTAATATTGGGGAGTGATGGATCGCTCCCTGAATGTTCGAGCCTTGAATTTCCGCGCAGGTCATGCGCCGGTGAGATAGCGGCCTTTTCTTGGAGCACAGCGCTCGTTTGTGATCAGCATTGTGAGAAGGGTCGAGCTGATGGGGGGGGGGGGGGGGGGACTGCGGCGCACGTATAAAAAAGGGGAGTGTGGGAGGGTCTTTTTTTCACTCTCTTCACCTCCGTTTACCTTTAAAATTTAATCTTCTTTAAATTTTAATATTGCCTCTTAGTATAATCCCACTGTTACAGGGGGAATATCTTTTTCTGAGCCTGAAGTGTGATTTGATATTGGGGTCACTCACTTTCCAGCTTCACTTGTACCTAATTGCAGCTTGAAATAAAATTTTCTAAGACGAGTCAGTAAATATTTAAAAATAATGGACGGGGGGGGGGGTTGTCTAATGAAATGCACCAGCTCCCCTGTGTGGTGAATGTGCTCGATGGTGCGGATCGGATTGAAACCCTCCCGGCATTGAGTACGCTGAAGAGCCGTTTAAGCAGGCACATAATTGGCCATAATCTCCCCCAAGGACAGAGGGGGCGGGGCAGCGGGTTAAAGCCAGCCAGTGTTAATTACTAATTAACAGTGTTTCTAATTGAGCAGCGTGTGTGAGGGCCGGTTTGCTCAATACTGCCTCCTCTGGTGAGTGGGTGCCTGCACTCTCCTTGTATCTGCAGCATGGCTCTGTGGGGGGGAGGATGGGGGGGGGGCTAGGGGGCTGTTTGTGTGTATTTCAGAGGGCACAAAGGCTAGCATGTGCAAATCTTTTGGTTTTTTGCGTTGCAGGGAGTGGATGCAATTGGCCATTCCGAAATGATAAAGAAAATAGAAGAAAAATGGGGCGATTATCTTAAATTAAATATAAAAATGAGCCCCCAAAGGGAAAAAGGCTTAGTTACACCTGCCAAGCATTGCACACCTGCCTAAGAGTTCATTTACCTGCAGGATTTAAAAGTGCGTGCCTCTGCACATCAAGCGAAAAGGCTTTCCGAGACGTGCAGGTCCTCCGCACTGTTAGCCTTCCTTAAAACCCTTTAAAGTGTGACATCACAAATGTGTGATTAGAATGTTCTTAACTGAACATTCTACTGCTGATGTCACAATCACTGCCAAAGCAATGGTGTTCTAGAACACTGAAAAAAAAAGAAAACATTCCATTAAAACCTACCCTTCAAAGGGTTAACAGGTACTCATAATAAACCCAGCTCAGTTCCTCCAAGCCAAATCATGTGGCAAATCTAATATTCACCAGATATTTATGATGCATTGACAGGAAACGTGATAAATGTAAATGGCTGCTCGAAAACCTTCCCAGCATGCATCAGAGTTATATGGAAGAGCGATGTGCCTTCCCATAAAAGCATATTGAACCGCTCCATCATATTTAAACTAATTTCCTCCTCTCTCAATTTTAGCATAGTTGCCATATGAATCCATTTTAAATCAGATTTTTTTTTAAATGGACCTTTTTGGCCATGTGTTCGATATTATTGTCACCCCCCTCCCCCCGTTGTTCTGTCTTTTAAAAAAAAAACGTATGAAGAGCGGCCAGTCGTTAAAATTTGACAGCGGCTGTTAGCGGGTCCAGTGGCTGCCTCCGGCTCAAAGCATCTCTGGAGACTCTGGAACGTGCCAAACTTTTTCCCAGCCCGCGGGAGACAGAGCTTCCAAAAATAAAAAGTAGAAGGTGGCTTCCTCGGTTTGTGTTTTTTATAGATTTAGCGGGAGCGATCTCCAGTCAGGCCGTCCGTCACTCCACTGCTAGCCAGATGCTAGCCTACTCTCCTCCTTCCTCCTCCTCCTCTTCCTCCTCTTCCTCTCTTTCTTCAGATGCAGAAGAGCTCTCCCCGTTGCTGTCTCTACCCCTGACGAAGACTACTGAGGGAGGAAAGCTCATCTGATAACTGCAGTTTCAGACACACACAGCACACACCCACCCAATCACCACAACAACCCATATGCATATACACACACACATACACACATATGTCAATACATAAGCATGCCAACACACACGCACACATACACACTAACACACACACACACGCACTCACACACACACTCAACCACACACACACATTCACACTCACATGCACTCATACACACAACCATGCACTCACACTCACACACACACTCACATTCGCATGCACAAACGCACTCACTCACACACACACACACACACACACACACACACTCACTCACACACACACACACACACACACACACACTCACTCACACACACACACACACACTCACTCACACACACACACACACACTCACTCACACACACACACACACACACTCACTCACACACACTCACACACACACACACACACTCCCTCGCTGGCAGACAGCCCCCATGCACCGTGCCGTCTGTGCCCTTTGCTGGACACCTGAACGGAGGACCGTTTCACAGAGCAGCACGTGGGTCCTGTGTGTTTGGGGGTCCTGGGCGTTTGGGGGTCCTGTGCGTTTGGGGGTCCTGGTGTTTGGGGGTCCTGTGCGTTTGGGGGTCCTGTGTGTGTTGGGGTCCTGTGCGTGTGGGGGTCCTGGGCGTTTGGGGGTTCTGTGCGTTTGTGGTCCTGTGCGTTTAGGGTCCTGTGCGTGTGGGGTCCTGTGCGTGTGGGGTCCTGTGCGTGTGGGGTCCTGGGCTTTGGGGGTCCTGTGCGTTTAGGGGTCCTGTGCGTGTGGGGGTCCTGGCGTTTGGGGTCCTGTGCGTTGGGGGTCCTGTGTGTTTGGGGTCCTGTGCGTTGGGGTCCTGTGTGTTTGGGGTCCTGTGCGTGTGGGGGTCCTGTGTGTTTGGGGGTCCTGTGTGTTTGGGGGTCCTGTGCGTTTGGGGTCCTGTGTGTTTGGGGGTCCTGTGCGTGTGGGGGTCCTGTGTGGTTGGGGGTTCTGTGCGGTTGGGGTCCTGGTTGGGGTCGTGTTTGGGGGTCCTGTGTGTTTGGGGGTCCTGTGGTTTGGGGGTCCTGTGCGTTTGGGGGTCCTGTGTGTTTGGGGGTCCTGTGGTGTAAGGGTCCTGTGTGTTTGGGGGTCCTGTGCGTTTGGGGGTCCTGGCGTTTGGGGGTCCTGGCGTGTGGGGGTCATGTGCGTTTGGGGGTCCTGTGCGTTTGGGGTCCTGTCCGTTGTCCCCTTTGGAAGCTCTTCAGAAAGAAGCGCTCTCACAGGGATGATGAATTGAGACTGCGGAAAGAGAGCCAGCTCCAGACGGCCCTCGCCTCCCTCTCTCCTTTTCTCTCTCACTCTCCCTTTCACTCTCTCTCTCTCTCTCCCATTCTTTCTCACTCACTCTCCCTCTCCTTCTCTCAAACTATCCCTCTGTCACACACTCTCCCTCTCTCTCTCCTTCTCCCTCCCCTGTCTCTCCATCACTCTCTTTCTATCTATCATCTGACTATCTATCTATCTATCTATCTATCTATCTATCTATCTATCTATCTGTCTGTCTATCTATCTGACTATCTATCTGCCTGTCTGTCTGTCTGTCTGTCTATTTGCTATGTTTAACCATCTAAAAAAGCTCTTGTAATGTAAGCAGCTTGAGGACAGCTCCAGGGGTCTGTCTGTGGGAATTGCTCTTGAAATGATGGCAGCCGCCCTTCGTATTCTAATGAGACCGCTGCAAACATTTGTTTGTGAGTAAGATTATGATTATGGTAATGCACACTTCATAAGACCAGCACTTATGTTTTTTTTTTAATTAATTATTTTGAATGATCCTTCTGCACTGGTCACGTAGAGACTGCCCAGGGTAAGGGTGTTATTACTGAATTATGTGTGCACATCTCCTTCTGCAAATAGGAGATGTCATTTAGCTGTGTCATTTAGCACCATCTTCATATCTTGTCAGAGATTACCAAAAAGTGCTGTCACACACACTGCACACACACACACTCACATACACTGTGCATGCACGCATACAAATACCTACTTAGACATGCACACACGTACATATCACGCGCACACACTCCCACATGTACTGTACGCACAAACACATAAATACTTCCACACACATATATACACACTTTGCATGCACACACACGCATGTACACACAAAACACGCACATGACACATGTACATGTGTCCATACATATTCACCACACACAAGCACACCTAACACACACACACACATAGATGCATATATACACTACTCATGCACACACACACACACACACACAAAACAGTTATGTTAGTGCACGTTCAGTACAGTACATTAGGGCTTTAACATCATCACACATAAAGAAACAGATTTAGCTAGCTGTCAGTCGCTGACTATTACAACACAATCAAAACACATCCACCGTCTACGGCACAGTGAAACCTCCAGTATCCCATACAGTGCCGTGGCCTGTGCGCTCTCAGATACGTGGAAAACATCCAGCATTTTTGCAACAAAGCGGGTCTAGTCAGGAGACTTCCATGAAGCTCTCTGCAATCATCTGACTCTTATTCACAGCCATGAAAAATCAAGCGAGGCTAGCTGGAGAAAGCACAGACGAAACCATCTGAGCGAAGTGCATACCTTTCACGCCTTCCTTCCAGCTAACAAAACGTTTGACAGGCAAATCAGCTGAGGGTCCCAATTTTTGCTTAAAACTTGAGAAATTCGGTAGAAAGAGAGAGAAGGTCTGTACGGGCGCTTACTGCCGTCTACAGGGGTTCACAAGGGGGGCGAGAAATCCTCTCTACATAAATCTGATTTTCCGCACGCTCGGTTGACGTTTTGTGATTTGGCACGCCGTCTCTGATCCCCCCCCCCCCCTCCCTTTTAGGTGAATGTGTGTATGTGGTGCGTTTGTGTGGAAACTGAGTCTGCCACTTGAGGTGCTATGAGTTTGATTCCCAAGGTTCCTGATGTTAAATCAACTAACAGTATTAAATCCACTCTGTCAGTGTCAAACAGCGTTTCTGTGACTCCAGTAGGAATGGGAGAGTGCCTTATTGGAGTTAAAACTATTTTAAGCATTTTACAAAATTTTGTTAAAATTGTGCGTTCTAACCAGCTATAGGCATGAATGAATCTGTGTTACCCCAGGTAAGGTCCTCTGCTAAACTAACAAACAGTGAGTTATCACTGAAAATATTTCTGTGTGTTTCCAGAATAGGTTTTTAGTGCACATCTGTTAGTTTAGCTGAGGACCTTATCTGGTGTAGCACAGATCATCAGTTTATCCACTCAACATAACCAGGAACTTGAGTGGGATGTCCAGTGATCTTTAACACAGAAGTAATAGCATAGATAGCATATAGCATAGATGGGATAGCATAAATAACATGTAGCATAGATTGGATATTATAGGCGACATTTATCATCGATGGAATAGCATAGACAACATATAGCATAAATGGTACATATAGCATAAATGGCGCTGCAAATTCTTCGCCATCCAAGCCCACCTAAGAGATGGTACGGACTACACCCCCCACCCTCCTTTAGCGTTTCGGGATACAGGGGGTAACAGCCGCCCGTGCATCCCATACACCGGTCATAAGTCCTTATTTACCTGCATGGCAGCAGCTGTGGTCTCTTAGCAACATCAATAATTGATGGCTAATTACAGGGCCAAGAAATTAGCTCAGTTTTTCCCGGGTTGTTTTGTTGAGGGTGTAATTTGGTCAGGTTGCAGGCGGTTGTGAGCGAGGAGGGGAGTAGGCGGTGGGGGGGGGAGGGCGTTGTGTGGTGGGGGGGCAACAGCGAGGAATTAAGCAGAAATGTTGTGTTCTTTGCTGAAATTTCCTCACTTTATTTTCGAATCGCTAACGCGCTTTAGCCGTGGGGCTGGGCTAAGACGAAGCCTGCCAATCAGCCGGAAGACACCAATTAGAGCTCACGGCAGCGCTTTGCCTTCTTGACCTACGACCTCTTAAGGGGGGGTGGCGGGGGGCAGTCAATTTGGCTGCAGCTGACGCCCAGGTTCTGGAATAACACCCCGCAGTGCCGTTCGTGCGCAAAGGTCAGGCTGGGAGAGGCAGGCCGCATCCGTCACTCAATAAATAATTCAGCTTTTTTTTATGAATAAACTAGGGCCCTCGCGTCTCGGACAAAAATAATGGCCATCTGGGAACGGGGAAAAAATAGAGTCCGTGAGCGTGGGAGGCGGCCGCCAGCAGCCCGCGGATACCGCCGAAGCAGACGATCACAGCCCAGGGAGCTAAAACAACAGAGCGCTTTATCAGGTGGTTTAAAAAGAGAGAGAGAGGGAGCGAGAGAGAGAGGGAGAGAGAGAGAGAGGGAGGGAGCGAGAGAGAGAGAGAGAGCAAACGGCCGTTAAAATTAGCGTCCGCGCTCCGCACTCGTCTCGCCCAGGGAAACGTTCTCTTATTTCTCCTTTCTTTGTACGCTCCATGCAGGCTTGCCTCGGATCACCTTACGCGACATGTTCCTAATGAGGACCCCCCCACACACACACACACACACACACACACACGCATACACACACACACACACACACCACAAGCACACCACCATGACACACACCATGCACACCACACACACACACACCACACACATACACACACACACACACACATACACACACACACACATACACACACACATACACATACACACACACACACACACACACACACACACACGCACACGTACACACACACGCACACGTACGCATACACACACTGTCATACACACCCTCTCTCACACACACATACTCTTTCTCTCTCACACACACATGCATGCATACACACACACTCTCTCATATACTCTCTCTCTCTCACACAAACACACACACATGGGTATACACACATACTCTCTCTCTCTGTCTCTTTCACACACACACACACATACACTCTCTCTCTGTCTCGCACACACACACACACATGCTCTCTCTCTCTCAGACACGCACACACACATGGGTATACGCACACACTCACACACACACACAGGCTCTCTCTCTCTCACACACACACACATGCTCTCTCTCTCACACTCACACACACACACATGCTCTCTCTTTCTCTCAGACACGCACACTCATACACACCGTGGTGCGGCCATCTCCCCTGAGAGGCGACAGCTCATTAGGACGTCTGAAATTAGCCGCGCGCTCACCGAACCGCGAAACCTTCCTGGCCGGGACGAAGGAGAGCGGTTGAATAATTGACGAAGCTTCCGGCTTTTCAGCAGGTGAGAGGCATCTTTGGCCCCGCCCACTGCGAGGCATCAAATGCGTTGGCGGGTCAGAGACGATAAAAACCAGGCATTGCTCACTGTTAGGGTTTTTATTTGCTTTCATTTTTAATGTGCATGAGGACTGCCTCTGTTGCACCTTACCCTATATGCCCCTAAGAACTGAAATCCCAAATTCATGGAGCTTTCCAGAAAAACTATAAACATGAATTACTATACCATACACTGTATTCAATACAAAAATAGAGCAGCACACAATTTTTCTCATTCATTGCTGGGTTTAATCGTGTATATTGGAATTATTTTATTTAATCTCATATTCAGCCAGGTAAGTTAATTGAGAGTATCCACGGAGACTCTTTTTTGCAAACAAAAAAACAGAACGGATTAAGCCCAGCAGGAAGGAAATGGAGGAGTTTGTGGTTTCCCTGGTTCTTAAAGTTTGCTCTCAGACACACTCTCTCACGCGCACACACACACACACACTCTCTCTCTCTCTCTCATGCACTCTCTCTCTCTTACAGATGAGTTTGTGGTATTTGAGTGACAGTGTTCAGGCAGAAGGCTATATGGGGTAGTATGCGTTGATGGTGTCTTAGAATGACGGTGTTCAGGCAGACAGCAGGTGAAAAAGTCATTTTTAGGGGGGTGTCCATCCAGTCACTGGTGAATATTTGGTCATGGTCTTGTTTTTAAATATCCAAACAGATTGCCCATAGGGGCTACCCTAATGCCCTTTCGTAGCCTATATTAGGGCTTGCGAGGCCAACTGAAATCAGATATACCATATATTCGTTTTTCTCTCCTGGATTTCCCAGCTTATGGAATCATCACACAAACACCTCTCTCTCTCTCCCTCATCTCTCTTTCTCTCTATCTCTCAAAATTTCCCATTTCAATTTCAATTTGCTTTATTGGCAGAACAACTACAGTCATATGGCCAAAGCAGCATATGTAAGACAGAGCAACATGGAAATGACATAAACAACAAGTATCACCCACAACATAATAATAATAATAATAATAATAATAAACTCCCTCTCTCTCTTTCTCTTTCTCCCTTTCTGTAGACATGATTTGATTAGACAATGATGTCATTAACTGTATTCAGATAATTAGAAGAAGAAAAAAAGAGAAGGGAAGATAAAAAAGGCAGCGCTCAGATTGCTAAGTGTCACGCGACGGTCTCTTTATATTTCCATAATAATGGGTCGTATCTCCCGTCCCCTGGCCCTTGTTTGAGGGAAAGCGAAAGGTCTTCTGGGGTCCGGGAGCAGAGACGGAGGAAATGGATTTCCGGCCGCGCGCGGTCGGCGGTTTCTGGCAGCGGCGGTAGCGGCGGCGGCGCATTAATGGACGAGATGAGGCCGACCTGCGGGCCCCCGCGTCCCACCGCCGCTCCCACAATGCAACGGCAACAACAGGGGGAAAATGAAATGAAGTAAATAATGTCGACGCGCGGTTTTGCAGAGCTGGCAGGTTGGGGGGGGAGGGGGGGGGGTAAATGCGCGGGTCGGGGATTGGGGTGAAGCCTTATTACTCACCCGCCCCCCTTTTCCTCCTCCTCCCTCCCTCTATCTCTGTTTCTTCCTGTCTACTGTTCCCCTCTCTCTCTTTCTCTCCCTCTGTCTCTCCCTCTCTCTTCTCCCCACTTTTCTCTCTCCCTCTTTCTCACTGTCTTTCTGTCCCTCTCTCTCTCTCGCTCTCTCTCTGTCTCTTCCTCTCTCTCTCACATTAAAACTGAAATTCTGAGAGTGAAAGAGAGAGAAAGGGAAAGTGCTTAATTGACCCAGTATTAACAGCATTGCCAAGGCAGCAATGTCAACAGGAACAAACAGCAAACCATTAAACCACTACACCACTACACTTTCCCTCTCTCTCCTTCTTTCTGTTCATTTTTTTTTTTCATTTTTGACCTTGCTCTGCTGATGTTGTACCACTGAAAATGAATCCATTTGAAAAATGAGTAGAGAAAAGTTTCATAACTGTCAGGACACACAAAGAACACATACTTGCTCTCGACACGGCGCGCAAGATGTGCATTTGGATCAGATCTAGAAATCCTATTAAAAATACATATCAAAGTACAGTACTGCAATTGATGATATTTTGCATTAAAAACTGAAAATTGGCATGAAAGCAACAACATACAAATGATGATTTTCTTTAGTAGCAGACGTAGTAGTATTGATCTCTTTTCCTCCATCTCATTATCTCTACCTCTCTTTGCCTCTCTCTCCCTCCCTCTCTCTCTTTGCCTCTGTTTAGGGACCTTAAATCTGTTCAGCTTTCATAAGACAGCTTTAGCTACATATCGTGCATCATTGTTGTCTTCCCCCCGAACTACTTGGTTCCTTGAAACGTTATTTGAATGTTATTTGGACATTATTTGGATGTTGTTCGAATGTTATTTGAACGTTAATCAAGCGCTGCTGCATGCTCCCAAGAGTCCGGGAGGCAAACAGGGATGAGAAAGTAAAGCCAAGTGCTTCGACTTTGAAAGAAGGGACGGCTAGTTTCAGCAGAGGGTAAGATTTTTAAATTATGCATTTTCGGCTGCAGTGGGTAGCCCTGTCGCCTCACAGCGAGAAGGTCCCGGGTTCGAGTCGCAGCCTGGGCCTTTATGGATGCTGTTAGCATGCTCTCCCCGTGTCCGCGTTGGATCCTCTGGGCAGTCCGGTTTCCTCCCACGGTCCAAAGACATTGCAGGTTATATTAACTGGAGAGTCAAAATTGTCCGTAGGTACGAGTGTGTGAGTGAATGGTGAGTGAATGATGTGTGTGCCCTGCGATAAATTGGCAACCTGTTTCAGGGTGTATTCCTCTCCCCCAAAGCATGCTGGGATCGGCTTCTGCCCCCCTTTGACCCTGACCAGGCGCAAGCGGGTTTGATAACAGATGGATTTTCAACTGCAGTTCCACCAGTTTGATCACTTTTATACAAAGGTTGTTTTTCTTTTCCCAGTTTGCCATTTGCAATCAAATTTCAAGATGTTTCTCATCATCGTTTGTCAGCAATAAAATACAAACCCACCAGTTAATTTCAGGCTGGCCTATGTTTTGACATTTACGGGAAAAAAACTCAAATCATATTGACAAGATAATAATAATGATAATTATTGTTATTATAATAAAATAATGAAACCCCTTTGCTCGTGGCATGGCAAACTTTCCTTTTAAAACTTAATTGACATTTTCTTATTTTTGTCAAATTTGCTGCTGGCTTTTTGTCCTTTCATTATCATTATGAAAGCTGAATGCCTGTGCGTCACTTAAAGGCTATCTAACACAGGACGAAAGCTTCTTGGTGCTTTAGTGGTACTTCATTTGAATTTCAGTAGAATAATCCTGGTTTGTCAAGCAAATATCCCTATAGGTTTTACATTCAGGAGCTGTTTGGCTAATACTGCTGTAAATATTGGGCATAGTAAAAATGTATTTGTTATAAACTTGCCCCAAAATGATGATCATCCATTGAGGCGCTGGTACATGCTTACGCCTTGAACATCGAAACAGGGAGCCTTCTCTGGAACAGTGTTAATGTACAGGTGAATGAGTTTCAGAGTGTGTGAGGGATTCGCAGGAAGTGACATCACCCCCCAAGCGTCGAGACAAAAAAAAAAAGCACTTGCACTGCCCTTTTTGTGAGAGACCTGGGTCTTTAGCTAAGATTTCTAATGACTGACCAACGTGAGCATGAGTGCCTGACCAGGCTAATGACATCATCACACCAGCGAGCAGGGGCTCCACCAGGGATTTTGGACCGCATAAAAAAAAAACACACATTGGGCCCCCATCACCCTAAAAAATCCAATGCCCCCCCCCACCCCCCCACCATACGGCATCCCTATCAACGAGTGTAGATGCAATCTGTGAACCACTTGTGGAAATTCACTATACTGACCAAAAACCAGAGTACAAATTCAGAATACATTCAGGCTACGTCTATAACCAAGAAGAGAAGCAAACCCATAAGAATACAACACAACAAGTCTAAAATCAATGTTGGGGAAGGGCATATGGATCGATTCCTTTTATGAACCCGAGGGGAATGCGTGTATTTCAACACTAATTCCCACAGCACCCGCTGTCCCACACTAGGCCAGTATATATGCGCTCGGTGCACCCAAAAAATTACACTTCTGTTATTAATTTTTTTAAACAGAGCAACCCTCAGCAACTGTTATCAATTCGCATGGCAGACACCCTTAAATAGAGAGGGCTTGGTTCCCCTCTGAGCCTCCACTTCTCACCCCTCTCCCTAAAAACTTGAAATAAGAATCAAAGCGTTCCTGGGACTTTCGCTCGAATCAGACCCGATTAGTCGGCCCCAGAGAAGCATTCGAATCAGACCAGATTAGCCGGCCCCAGAGAAGCATTATAATCAGACCCGATTAGTCGGCCCCAGAGAAGCATTCGAATCAGACCAGATTAGCCGGCCCCAGAGAAGCATTATAATCAGACCCGATTAGTCGGCCGTAGAGAAGCATTCGAATCAGACCTGATTAGCCGGCCCCAGAGAAGCATTCGAATCAGACCAGATTAGCCGTCTTTGGAGAAAATTATGTGATTAATACATGGTTCCCGAGCATCAGAGATGATGTTTGAGAGAGAGAGGGAGAGAGAGAGAGAGAAAGGAAAGCTGAAGAATCATTAAAGCAGATTAATGCCAGTTTGTGTGTGTGTGTGTGTGTGTGTGTGTCAAACTAAGACATAAAAAGACAACAAATACAAAGCTTGAGACAGTAAAATACATTTTTAAAAATATCACCACCCACTGTCACGGCCAAAATCTAAATCCCCACCCACCCCGTGTGGAGGGGGAGGAGTACAGGAAAAAATAAAACGTTTGTTTAAAAAAACACCAGCTTCCTGCACTTTACACACACACACCACATACACCACACACACACCGCGCACACACATACACACACGCACACACACACACACCACGCACACACACACATACACACACACTCACACACACCCGACATTCATTATAAAGTAGCCCACTGTACCAGAAAGAAGTACAGGGCTACGAGGCTGGAAGGTGTTGGTTTCGTTTGGGTGTGTGTGTATGTGTGTGTGTGTGTGTGTGTGTGTGTGTGCATTTGCGTGTGTGTGTGTGTGTGTGTTGTACATTGTGCATATGCCCCACTCGTCTCACAGTCACGAATTAGAGACGCTACGTTCGATCAAATTTCCTCCACACTTTGTTCAATCGGAACAGCGATTAATTATCAGACTTATCCCCGAATGTTATATGTTATTCTTTATTTCTATTTTTTTTTCATTGACCTGTTCGTCAATTCATGATATTAATTTATTTATTCATTTCAACTAGATTTTATCACCGTTCCTCGGCGGAATGCGCAGATCGATATGTCTAAATTGCATCATGGAGGAAAAGCCCCCACTCAACAGCAGTGATTGAGGGATTTGTGCCAGAAAAGCAATTATTCCCCCAGCCTGTGGCATGATGTGGATGTCTGTTATCGCAGTTTGTCTACGGCTCTGTTTTACTTTACAGACAACTTCAATTAAATTACCTTTTTTCCAATGAACGTTCAGGTTTCAAGTTTTGAAACCACTAATAGAGATAGCCTAAACGCTAATGATTTGTTAAAACCTTGTTCATTTAAAAGCTAATTACTGAGGGGAGAATTAATTACAGATCAGAGATCAGATTGATTTGTCTTTCTGATATTAAAAAATGAATGCAATAGGTAATAGAAAAACAGTTAGAACTCACTAAGGTAGTGTTGTTCCAGTTCTTCAGTAGAGGTAGGAGTCACCACTGTAAACCAGTTTAAACCGGTTAGAAGTTTAAACTACCACTCATCTCCTCGGAATGCTGACAGTATTACTGGGGTATGAGTCTGATTAAGATTTTAGGGGAAGAACAAGGGGATGAAGCATGAGCTCCGAGATAATGTGTGCACAAGGGCTGAGCCAAAGCCAATGAAAAGCAGCGGGTATTTCTGCCGCCCAATCAGAACGCAGTATAGGCATTTCTCATTCGGGACAAATGAATGACAAGTTAAGCTCTTTCTAACAACAATTAGCTGTTTGTTCGTGTTTATCTCAGTTACGCTCTCAGTTGCTATCTAAGGCAGGCAGAATATATCGGGCTTGACTCATCTTTAATTAGTATCTTTAATTATTCTAAATTCAGGTGTGACGCCCACCTGCGTATGTCTTTTCCAGGGCAGTTCTGTTTAGTAGCAAGAGGTTCTGTTGCTAGGGGCAACATTCACTTCCACCCCCCCCCCCCCCCAAAGCCACAGTGAGACAGCAAATGTCAGAGGTGTGATTTTTCAATGTTGTGCAGGGAGTATAATGTCCGTGCATTACACAGACCACCTTTGGTTTTACCCCCAGATAGGCACTTTAAGGTTGTGTACTTACCCATGCAGGTGAGCACCTCTTATTCTCCAGACAGAGTCGCTCGCGGTGTACGAGGGAGCCTCTTCTCGTGTCAGACCCAACTCTCGCTGATCCCAGGCCAGCCTCGCCGCTGTCGCAGATATTGATCGCCCTGTGGACGCTCACTCCTTCGGAACAGAGTTAAGAACCGCCCCCATCAGCCCCCAGCCCCCCCACACCCCCAAGCACTGCAATGGAACTCCTGAGTCTCCAAAAATAAAAGCTCTAAAAGACAAACTTTTTATTATCCCGTGCCCTTGGTATCTTAGCTTTGAGAGTAACTGACGGTGGTGAGGCAGAACAGACCCAGTTGTGCTACAGCCAGGGGCTATTCCTCAGATTGTGTGCATTTCAGTGTTAAACCTCTAAACTGTAGTTCAGTTTTTTATAGTTCATTGCAGTTAATTTGGTATGTACATCATTCTTACTCACCCCCGTCTATTATTTTATACAGAATGTGTAATATTTTTTAAAAATTTATTAGATAAAAGACGCACTGCTCGTCAGACACGGATGGTGCACAGCTGTTATGTTTGTGTGACCATGCGGGACTACCATGATTGTCAGGTAAATGTTAAGTGTTAAATCAACTCTGATAGAGTATGTTTAATTCTACAGAGAGTACATTTTGGCCCTGTTGGAAGGTTACCGCCCTCAAACACAACCTAAGCCACTTACTTCCTGTGCACTGCTCATATCTTTCATTACATTACATTACATTATAGGCATTTAGCAGACGCTCTTATCCAGAGCGACGTACAACAAGTGCATAGGTTTCATGATGTAGAGGCGCAAAAGAAACACTAGAGTGAAGTAAGGATCGTAGTGCCAGAAGTGACCACATCGATCAGGACTCCAACCCTGTAGAGTAAGCTTGTTCAGCAAGCAAGAATCCTACCAAGTACAAACTAGCACTGGAATCACACCTAATCATACAAAAACAATCCTGCCAGATACACTAACAATCAAATTATCCTAGCTAGGTACAATGAGCTGAACTATAGGCTAGGGAGGGGTGGGGAGAGGTGCAGCCTGAAGAGATGAGTCTTCAGTCTGCGTTTGAAAGTGGTGAGATTCTCTGCTGTTCTGACCATCACGGGGAGGTCATTCCACCAGCGAGGGGCCAGGACAGACAGCAGGCGGGAGCGGGAAGTGCAGACGCGAAGAGGGGGAGGTGCCAAGCGTCCAGAGGTGGCAGAACGGAGAGGTCTGGCTGGTGTGTAGGGTCTGATGATCCTCTGAATGTACCCTGGTGCTGACCCCTTAGCTGCCTGGTATGCAGCACCAAGGACTTAAATTTGATGCGAGCCATAACAGGCAGCCAGTGGAGGTCAGTGAGCAGGGGGTGACATGGGAATGTCTGGGGAGGTTGTAGACCAGACGCGCTGCAGCATTCTGGATGAGCTGCAGGGGTCTGATGGCGGATGCTGGCAGACCAGCCAGTAGCGAGTTGCAGTAGTCCAAGCGGGACAGGACCATCGCTTGAACCAGGAGCTGGGTTGCGTAGGTGGTGAGGAAGGGCGGATTCTCCGGATGTTGTACAGGAAGAACCTGCACGTTCGACTCATCGCCGTGATGTTCTGGGAGAGGGACAGTCTGTTGTCCATCACCACTCCAAGGTTTTTTGCGGTGGGTGATGATGACACCACAGTGTCCCCCAGGGAAATAGAAAAGTCAAGAAGGTTAGAGGATGGAGCAGGGATGAAGATCATCTCCGTCTTGCCTGGGTTCAGCTTAAGATGGTGGTTATCCATCCAGCTCTGGATGTCCCTCAGGCATCTTTCCCCCATTTATTTGTCTCTAATTCCTCAGTCCATTGGTTCCTCTTCCAAAGTGACATTTGTTTGATTAAGTTTGCACAGAAAACCAAGTTTTTGGATAAAACAACAAAGCCTTTCGAACATTGAACACAAACACAAAATACAGAGGAAAAAAAACAAAAAGTCATTATCAGTGTTGTTTGATGAATCAAAGTTTGTTTGATTTCTAACATTTCTCGATTGAAAGAAATGGGGAGATAAGATGAATGAGGTTTTGATAAAATACATGCCTTTGTTTTTGTTTCTGTAAGTTATTCAAAGGCACTTGCAATCTGAACTCCTCCCCAATGTTCACCGTCCTCCCTGGTTCGCTATGGCTGCTGGGGTGATTCACTGACAGCGCTCTGCTCCTGTAGAACCAGGCCGACTCAGGACAGCACTGCCAAATTTCCACTGCTTTACCTCAGCTGCGCCTCATGACACCACACCGAAGGCCCAATTTGGGTAATTGCAAAAAAATTGCTGAAAGGGCAACAAGAAGGATCAAAGGTAAACAAACCCTGTTTCACTAATGCTTATCTTTAACACAGTACGACAACTCCATTAGAGTCGCAGAGTGCTGGATGCGCATGTAAACTTCCAAAAGTCTGCGGCCGTACTCCGAGCACGTCGCTGGGCTGCTGAGAGTTACCTCTCGGAGCGAGAGGTGAGATTCAGCCTCCCCAACACGTCGTCCATAGATCAGCAGCGCACCGCGGCCCAACGGCTAGGCTAACACCATGAATAAGTCACCGTTTTTTTCTTTTTTTTTTTTGTTTGTTTGTCCCTCATAACGTTTTAATGCAGCGTCGACAAGACAATAACAGCGAGCTGAATTTACAATGATTGTTTAGCTAAAGCCTGCGGGAACAACGACAACAGCAAAAAAAGAAAACAAAAAAAACATAACTCTGACCTTCGAGCAGCTAATACCGGGGAAAGCGACGCATTCATAGATCATTTATAGCGTCTTGTAAACAAAGCTTCGGCCTGTCGCGGTGCTGTTACAGAGAGAGCTCGAGGGACCCTGTCTGTTAGAAACACTGGCTATATGCTCTCAATGTAACTCCCCACAACCTCACCGCCCCTCTGCCCCCCGGTCTCCATTACCCGTAATCTAATTCTCCTCCATTATCCCCCCTCAGCTACACGTTCCCAAGCTCCACCCCTTCACATCGAATTTACGCTATTATTTAAAAGTAGTTCCCAGTTTCCCCACCTCTCCTGCAGGATAGAGGTCTCTTTAACAGCTTTCTGACTGTGGGGTGGGAAAGGGGGGGAGACACATTGAGGTTTACCTCATAAATCAAGCCTGGTTTCAGGCAGGATGGGTCAGGGGCGTTTCAGATGGGACCGGGCCCATCTGGTCCTCCATGGCCATGGGATAAGCAGTTTCCATTATCTTTTTTTCCCCTGAATGTATTTACCTTTTGGAATGGAACCTTGTGATTGTTCATTGGGAAGTCCTTCCCCCCAGGGACGTTAGGGTTCGGGGTGGGATAGAATGGGGGAGAGAGTGGGGGGTACCATTTCATTTCCTACTTTTAGGAAGTCCTCAAAGCTAACCACAACAGACACAAGGTTGCATGTTACACAAATATCCATGAGGCCTTTATGAAACATAACTCCTTATTAACGTGATATAACACCTTTATAAATTAATATTCATGAGCCTTTGGTCAGAGTTCACATTGCTGTCAAGTGATATCATGTTATGGCATAATCAAGAGGCCACCATTCTTGCATAACATGTGGTCTGCCATTACATTTGCTTAGGAGCAGTTTATAAATGTGTTATGATATGTTAATCAATGCATTATGCATTACAAGCACTATTTCTGTAATATGTGAAATGATTTAATGCTCTGTCAGAAAATAAGCTGTGTTATTGGCAGTCATTACAAGCAGGAGTACCAGCTGAATCCTGAGAAAGATAAAAGCATTCATTCAGGTCACATGCGGCAGAGGTTATGACTTGCATAACACCTTTACTAACAGGTAATAGCACCTTTACTAACATGTCATAACACGTTTACTGACAGGTAATAACACCTTCACTAAGAGGTCATAACATCTTTACTAACAGGTCATAACACATTTATAAACGTCATCTCTGCTGGCGGCTCTGCTGGCGGACCACAGGGTGGACTACGTCAGGTGACCCGTTAGCAGCTCTGCGCGCTCCAGCGTCGACGGAGGAACCCGTGGCTATTCTGGTAGCAATCGGCCCTCCCAGCCTGGAGAGTATCAGCTGACGGAGACGTGAAACAGGTAGAAGAGTCAGATCAGCTCTTTTTTTGATATTCATGAGTAGCGGAGGATGTGAAGGACGGAGTGTGGCACAGTGGGTAAGGAACTGGGCTTGTAACCGAAAGGTCGCCGGTTCGATTCCCAGGTAAGGACACTGCCGTTGTACCCTTGAGCAAGGTACTTAACCTGCATTGCTTCAGTTTATATCCAGCTGTATAAATGGATACAATGTAAAATGCTATGTAAAAAGTTGTGTAAGTCGCTCTGGATAAGAGCGTCTGCTAAATGCCTGTAATGTAATGTAATGTAATGTAATGTAATGTTTTACAGAACTCTGGTTTCGGTTGTATGTTTAACCCAAAATCTTGCTTTGTAAGCAGACCTCACTGCTACTTCTCTCTTCTCTCTCTCTCTCTCTCTCTCTCTCTCAATTCAATTAAATTCTACTCAAATAGAGCTTTATTGGCATGACAAATAACATTGAATTGTCAAAGTATATAAAAACTTTTTATCAACATTAATAAAAAATAATTGGTAACAATATATATTGAAAGTTGATAAAAAGATTCTATGCACACGCACTCCCTCTGTTTCTCTGTCTGTCTGACTCTCCCTCTCACTCCATGGCCATCTCCCTCTCTCTCTCTCTCTCTCCCTCTTTACAATGTGCAGACAATAGCAATGCCATGTTCCACAAAAGCACAAATATATGTCAGACCTTCATTTATTTTTCAGTCACTCTGTAGAGGAGGATCTGCTAAATGAATGTAATGTAATAAATAATAAAACACATAAAGTGTCAACCTTTATAGGGGAATTTCACTTTATAACACTTCTGGGGTCATTTTCGCACCTACTCGGGCTTTTGTGTGCAGACTATGTCATAAATGTTCAAGGCATAATTTCCATTGTCACTCTTGCTAACTTAATTTATGTGTCAGTGATGTAACGTTACAGTCTTGTGGTTTAGCGGATGCGCCAAGCCCTATACCTCTGTGTTCAAAACAGGATTTTACGGTAATGTTACTCTCAGCGAGACACATGCATAGACTACCACACATGAACACCAGTCATCAAAACTAGGATTTCCATTAAGTAACGATAACGTTATGCTATCCACTGACATTACCACGGTATATAGCCAACACACTTACATTTCCGAGAGAGTACCGTTTGCACCATCCGGTGTGGAATGTCGCTTCCAATTGATCCTTGGCATTCGGAACAAAGTCTCCCAAGACTCCGGGGTTTGTGACAACCGAGAAATCGGAGTGCCCTGTCGCACATGCCGGTACTTCATTTTCTTCGTCCGTCGGTGGCTGTGTTCGCTCAACTTCGCCCAAAATGGGAATGAGCAGGTCCCACTCTTGACAGCAGATGGACTCCTCCTCACTTGGCATAGGTATGCATTTCGCACATCCACACCACCAGTTGCCGTTTGTCCTGGGAATAGCCTGTGTTTCCTCGATCTCTGCCCGCTCCTGACTCGCTCTCGCACGATCAGCCTGCAAATGAGCCAGCTCTTCTTCTGTATATTCCGGCTCGAATCGATAGGGCACAACAATCCCCTGATCAAAAACAAAATCTCCTTCGTCCTCAGACATTTTTGGTTTCGCTAGCTAGTAGTAATACAACACTATTTCTACGACCAACCTAGTGTTATTGTCTGCAGGTACGCCCACCTCAGAAGTCGCGCTGTGATATGCATCCTCGAGTTCGACACTAAACTGTCTGGGTCTACTTCCTGAATTTGTGAAGGAAAGCAACAAAACAGCGTAAAATATTAACATAATGAAATAACTAATCGTAAAAATGAAGGGCGATACATTCATTAGAAGGACAATATCAGTCATGAGAAGCAGGGACGTGTGTTTACAATGAGTCTAACATGGAGTTTGATGTTGAATGGGCTTCTATTGGATGGGGGTGGGGGTTTTGCTTACACGGGTATCAAATATCTACAAATATCTAAATATTGAAGCAAGCAACCTAAAAACTGTCTGGGGTGCACATAAAAGCCCAGGTAGGTGTGAAAGTGACCCCAGAAGTGTTATAAAGTGAAATTCCTCTTTAAGAGCCATCTTTTTCTATGACCAATCACAAATGGCCGTCCTCCTCTGTGTCCAATCACATAGGGCCATCCTCCTCTGTGTCCAATCACATTGAGCCGTAATCCTCTGTGTCTAATCAAATAGGGCTGCCCTCATTTGTGTCCAATCACAAAGGGCCATCGTCCTGTGCATCCAATCACATAGGGCTGTCCTCCTCTGTGTCCAATCACATAGGGCTGTCCTCCTCTGTGTCCAATCACAAAGGGCCGTCCTCCTCTGCAATCACAAAGACCCATCCTCCTCTGCATCCAATCACAAAGGGCTGTCCTTCTCTGCATCCAATCACATAGGGTTGTCCTCCTCTGCGTCCAATCACATAAGGCCATCCTTCTCTCCATAGGTAGAGGTCCTCACATAGATTCCTTGCATTTGTTCATAAATGGATTTTATTAACTTGGATTCCAGTTATTTGTACCGGTTAAATGGCAATTGTATGGTATTTTTTCCAAAGAGCACTTTCTCAATAGTCTATTACACTCATATCCAAAAAGATAAAAGTGAATTCAGGAAACAAGCTTTTAAGTCAAGTGTGAGTCACAGACAAGTGAAGATTTATTTCCTTCTCTCCTGAGTGTATAACTCGCTCGCCTTTCACCGTTCCTCTTTCTAATTCTGCCAATATTTTAAAGCTTTGTCACACACGCAGGTATGTGCTTGAATAACAACCTGGGTATTTGAGTAATGCCTGCCAAGCGCCCGTATTAAAAATAGCAGCGCCTCACTGCAGTACGCCTCTGTGTTCCAGCTCTGCTGCGGCGACGCAGGACAGGAAAGCAAGGGTTCCAGAATTGCCGAGCGGGGCTCCGCCACACGTCTCCAGGAGACGGTTGCTATGGGACAGAATGACCACCTGCCATGAGTGAAACGGCTGTAAAAGGGTGTTTCCCCTTTCCCAAGCCCCAGGGGGGGGGAAAGGGAAAACTCATCAGGGCTCCAGATCTGGTTTTACACACGGGGAGTTGGATCAACACCATTTCACTCTTTTCTGGGACAACGCCACCTCCATCCTGAAAAATTTAGACAAAGCCTGACCTCCCTTCTCCTCTGTGTCTACCAATCCTTTCACCCCAATTACATCCAGTAAAATGCCCAGTGTTAATTCAACTATAACAGACTTTATATGAGTCCACTCTGGCCTTAGTCTAGTCATATAAACTCTGAAAGAGTCGATTCAACTCTGAACATCTTACTGTGTAGATTTGAGGCTTGGAGGAAAATAGCCAGGACCTAACTGACACACTGATGTCATGCTATTGGGTTCATGGCACCTTGTAGTGAGCAGGCAGAGGGTAAACCTGCTCTGATACCCCCCCTATTCAGGGCAGATTATGGCCAGGGGCTCAGAGGCGGGTGATTATAGCAGGTGGATTACAGACAGGAAGCTGCAGGGAGGCTACATTCCTGCCCTCCATTTTGGGAGCGCTCGACCGCGTACACGATGGCCCTCGCCCCGGTTTCGCCCACCAGAGTCGGGAAATGGCGTCCGATCCCAGACGAAACCTTATCTGCGCTAATTAAGCCATTAGCACAAGCCTCCCTGGAAAACAGTGTGGGAGGACTCCGCCGGTGGGTCGCGAGATGACGAGAAATAAAATAACTAGTTGTGTGTACACACACGCACACACACACACACACACACACACTTGCACCGGTCGAAACCCACACTGTTTCTGTTCCGTGCGCTAGTTACTGCAATGGCGGCATGGCTTACTATTTTGGGGTGCCAGAGAGACAAGAACCCCCCAAAAATAACAAGGAGGAGAGTGGAAGAGGAATGAGGTCATGGCTGAAGGTCAACTGTCAATAACGGTCATTTTGGTTCTTCTGTGAACGATCGTCTCTCTGTGTCCTTCGCACAGTTCCCACCTGTAACCCGTGTGTCCTGAGGTAACCTTGAGACGACTGCGGCTGGCTTAATTGCCCCAAGGGGGAGTGGGGAGGTAGTGATACCTTAATTACAGGTGAACGGAGACGTTCACCAGGCCTGACCTCCAGGGGTTGCTGGGCAACAGGGGGAAAGGCCTGTGATTGGCCATGTTGCCGTTATCTCTGCCATGTGTTATCCGCCTGAGCAGGAGCAAGAAAGAAAGATGGAGAAAAGGAGTGAACAAACAGGATAGAAACAGAGAAAGAATGAAAGACAGAGAGGACAGGGAAAAGGAGGGAACAGGAGGAAGAGGAATAAAACACAAAACTGCTTGGCGTCCTGTTTCACGAAAGATGGAGAAAATGGAGGGGATCGAGAAAGCGGGAAAGAAAAGGTGTGTGAGAACAATAAAGAAAGAAAACGTGGGAAATGGTTGGAGAAAGCAATACAATCAATCAAAGGAATAACGAGAAAAAAGATTTAAAATTAGAGGGAGAGACAGAGGGTAAAAATAGACGAGTGAGAGTTGAAGAAAGAAGGGACAAAGAGAGGGAGGGATAGAAATGAAAAAAAAGAAAGTATACTGTAGTTGTGCGTCTGCCCCTCCTTCAAGCACGGTTGTGTGCTATTTCAAAGAGATTGCGTAATGACATGGAAATCTAGCCATGTATGAATGAACTCACGCTGTGTGTGTAAGTGGGATAATTACAGGGTGTGAGGAAAGGTTCGAGGACTGCAATATGTCCCCACAAAGCCTGTGTATTTGTTTATCTGACAGCGAGGAGAATCAGGCAGGGGTTGTTTGTGTATTCTTTCCATATGGTTAAGTAATTCATTAAATGTGTGTCAAATATGTGAGCTCTTTGTTTCTCTCTCTCTCTCTCACACACTGACATATGAACACACACACACACACCGGCATATGCACGCACACACACAGGCATATACACACGTGTATGTGTACACACACACTCACACACAGGCATATGCATGCACATATGTATACATAAAGTCGCACACACACAGACACACACACACATGCACACACACACACACACACATGTGCGCACATATACACATGCACACACACACACACGCATGCACACACATACACATGCAGACATACACACACACACTCACACACACACACGCACACATATACACACACAAACACGCGCACGCACACACACACTCACACACACACACGCGCACACACACACACACATACACACATGCACACACACACGCACGCACACACATTCACACGCGCACACACACACACACGTACACTGAGTAGCCTTCACATCTCCTCTCCTGAAGTCCCCAGTGTGCCATATGTGTGAAGCATGTGTGATTTCGGTCAGAAGGAAAGGTCTTTAATGGATTAATGAAATGCCACGCTACACGTAAAACACGCAGACGTGTGACAGCTCTGCAGACCTGCTGAGGGGGGGGGACCTTGCTGGAGCTGACGGCACAGACGTGGTAAATTTTCCCCCGTCAAGAGCGTGTCTGTTTCCTCGCAAACAAATCAAACAGCAGACGGTGGCCAGACGGCAGGTTAATCCTCCGTGAGTGCTCATGCATTCAAGCGTGTGTGTGTGTGTGTGTGGTGTGGTTGTGTATGTGTTTGTGTGTGTGTTGGTTGTGAATGTGTGTTTGTGCATGCACGTGTGTGTGTGTTTGCTGTGCACGCGTGTTTGCATGTGTATGCGTGTGCATGAGAGTGTACACGTGTGCGTGTGTGTGCATGTGTGTTTGTGTGTGTGCATATATGCGTGTTTGCTTACGTGTGTGAACGGTTGTATGTACATGTTTGCATGTGTTTGTGCATGAGTGTGTGTGCATGCATGTTTGTGTCTGTGAATGGTTGTGTGTGCATGTTTTCATGTCTGTGTGTGCATATGTATGTGTGCTCATGTTGTGTCTGATGATTGTTGCATGTTCATGTCTGTGTGTGCATATGTATGTGTGTGCATGCATGTTTGTGTCTGTGAATGGTTGTGTGTGCATGTTTTCATGTCTGTGTGTGCATATGTATGTGTGTGCATGCATGTTTGTGTCTGTGAATGGTTGTGTGTGCATGTTTTCATGTCTGTGTGTGCATATGTATGTGTGTGCATGCATGTTTGTGTCTGTGAATGGCTGTGTGTGCACGTTTGCGTGTGCATGCATGTTTGTGTCTGTGAATGGCTGTGTGTGCACGTTTGCGTGTGCATGCATGTTTGTGTCTGTGAATGGCTGTGTGTGCACGTTTGCGTGTGCGTGTTCTGAGATCCTCGCCAGCATTAACTGGTAGCAGTGTCCGGTGCGGTGTGTCACTCACAAGCCAGCAGGTGGGACAAGGTACAGGATCCGTGGCACACACAGGTACGCTGTGTGTTCAGTTGCCGTGCCGACGGCGGGAGGCGAAACCATTGCGTTTCAGACTGGCTGCTCCAGGCCCGCCCAGGGGGTCTTAATCTCCCCCACAAATCTCCTAATCATGTCAGACATGAGCAGTCCTTCCCTGTTTCCCCCCCAATTTCCTTTCGAGGGGCCCGACAGATTAGCGGATCAGGGGGGTGGGATGAAGGGCTGCCCCCCCCCCCCCCCCCCCCCCAAACCCCTCACTCTAAACCCAATTAGCTGACCCAGACCTCACTCTGCAAATCAAGAGCCAGCAGGGAGGGATGGAAGAGCTGGGAGAATGGATGGGGGGTCAATGTGAGGCAGCCCCGAATGTAGCGACTTCTGAAAATAGGTGATTGAGTGCAACTGATGCTGACACACACACACACACACACACACACACGTACACTAATACTCATAATGCTGTTCACACACTCACACACACACGAACACGTACACTAATACTCATAACGCTGTTCACACACCCACACACACACAAACACATACACACATACACTAATACTCATAACACTGTTCACACACACGCATGTACACTAATACTCATAACACTGTTCAACACACAGCACACTGCAACTACAATCTCATAACCTGTCGTACACAGCACACATGCACGCACAAACACACACTACACAAACCATACAGCGTATCACACGCACACACACCACCATACCAACGACACACACACACAACACCACAGTAACTACCACCACACACACACACACACACACACTCACACACACACACACACACACACACACACACACTCACACACACACCTCGTCCTGCCTCCAGTGCGTCTGGGAAAGCTGGATTGATATGGCAATCTTAAGGCTGTCACTGAGCGCTCCCCACTGCCCTCCCGCCAGCAGACGCTTTAATATTTAATATTCCAATACCGGCGGAGTCCGAGTAAGAGGGAGCCTGCGCGTGACCCCGCAGATTCAGTCAGAGCGCCAACGGGTGCATTCGGGTTGGGTTGGGGGGGGGGGGGCGTGTGAGAACGGGGAGGCACAGAACTGCCTACATAGTCCAGTGTTAATTAAACTCCAGTGTTAATACATCTCCGCTGGTGGCCATATGTACTCTCTCCACAATATGTAACTCTGTGCATTTTATACTTATATACCTTCCATTTATAACGCTCAATACACTTGCAAAGCAAAGTATTCCTCCTCCATTTATTTATTTATTGTAGATATGTAAGAGATCGTAGATGTATTCAGCTCCATTGGGGACCATTTGCACTCTCTGATCGTGTTGAATTAACACTGATTGTTTTACCGTGTGTGGCAGCAAGGCAGAGAGCTGGGAATTGGGGAGTCGGATCGAATTTGGGGGAGCCCAGAGACCCCCTCCACCTGACACCTGGAGAACATGGCTGAGGGGAAGGGGGGCAGAGCTATCAGAAAAAGGGCTCGGGTTCGGTAATCGAGACCCACGGCCCACCCTCTAGTTGCTTTGATTAAATTTATACCTCCCTATTCACCTGCAAGGCAATGAGCCTCCTCCATTTTGTGGATTGTAGACGCAATATAGATTATAGCCGTATTTGTTTGTGGCAATACTTCGTAACAAGATACATTTTTCAGGAGTTGTGTCCAGTCCCCGGTTTCCGGGGTGTGAGCTGCAGGCTCCGCCTCTCATTTGACTCATTTTCCCATGAACCCACTTCCAGGATGCAGCTCATCTGAATAGCACCGGGAGGGAAAAAATACCCATATTTCGTTACAGAAAAGCTGTGAAAAAATAACCTGCCAGGATAGCGCACACAACTACCGAGTGACATCAGCGTGAGCGGCTTCAGAGCGGGGAACCGTTCCTCTTGCTTTCGTTTGTTTTGATGTCAGACTGTTTTTCGTTTTCTCTTTTTTTATTAGCGCTTGCAACTTGTCAGACTACAAGCCGTGCATTCAGACATAATGAGAAGTGATTCATATGAACACATGAAAATGAAATGCCAATGTCGCTTCCTTGCTAACCTTACAAACTGCAACGTTGCTACCTGAGTTAAGAGTGTTTCACTAACTAGTTAGCACAGAGCTAGCTAGCATAGTTTATCCTACGACTTTGTTTGTCATTGCGATGAATAATTCAGTACATAAACATCCCGGCTGCTTTGTTTCCTTGAAACTCGTTTGAAAAGCTGGGTTACGTCATTTTTCATTTTACATTTAATAGAGAATTATAAAACCACATTAGGCTTCCTTCAGAACCGTCTGTTGATTATGCAGCCTAACACTGATGAATATTCATACATTTTGCATCAGGAAGGAAATAAACATCGCCAAACTGACAAACGGCGGACAAAGTTGCAGCAGGTACTCTTGCTGCGTTATATGAAATCCCATCTTAACGGCACTAATATACATTTTTCACATGGAGCTTTGTCCACCTGGCTTCCTCATTAATAACGCATCACTAAAACCCCTCCATCTATAACCATTATTAATGTTTTAATACTGTATAATTCCGTTATTAATAATTAATTAAACGTTTATAACGGCGGTGTATTCCACGAGTTTCTGTGGGAAGTTTCAAATCACGGAAACTGACTGTAGTCGCAAAACATCTGAAAAACGGTTCATATCTGGTCACAGCAGTTAGTTTAGCAGTAATAGCATAGCTGCGCTAGGTCTCAGAACGAAGAGGGGGATAATTAGTTTGTTTATTAAACTTCAAAGGGAGAGCGCAGGCAGAAGAGCGTGTCCTTCGACAGGAAACGGCACGAGGGAAACGGGGACAGGCTGAAGTGGTTCCAGGTTCCCGGGGCAATCGTCTCTTTTCTGCAATCGTCTCTGGAGCGAGGGCAGGCTTTCTCTGGTGCCTGCGAACCCCCGCCTCCCTCCAGGTCTGCTCCGGGGAGGTGGGTCATTAGGGCGAGGGCTTGTTCGGGTCTGGGAGCCCGCGGGAGAGAGCCACCGCGACGCAGAAGCAGCTGGTGCGTATGAAGTTTCCGCTCCGGGTCGTACGCTGTGAGTACCTGTGAGTCTGGAGGCGAGGGGAAGGGACGGTGACCAGTACTCCGCCGCGAAGCGAACGCGGATTTTGCCGTGACTAACGGTGGTGACCGTCCAGCCCCCACCACCCCACCCCCCTCCCCAGCCCCAGCCGCTTGATTCCCCGGCGGACAGGCCACTCCTGAAGACGGCTGTCATGAGAAATGCCCTCACCGCGCGACGCATAGCCAGGCGATGCTGCCGGTCGGGCGCGATGGAAATTAAGGAGAGGTAAAGCGAGGCCGGAAGTGTGGGGGTGTGCGGTGAGCAGGAGGCACGTAGCCTGAGAGCTAAACGAGAGAACCCCCACCCCCCCCCCCACTCCCACCCCACACAGGATTTAATCAAACCCCTCATGAAAACCTCATCTTTAGAGTGATAGTGGTATTTAATCAGAAGGTTTAAAAAACCTTCCCTTTCCACCCCCCCCCTTTTTAAATTAAATCCTCCAATTGAACGTACAGCTTGATGATTCTATACTGCTAAACCACTTTAAGTCCAAAATTCAATGCCTGTGTTTTGCTTTTTTTATTAAATCCATGTCCGTGTGCCCTTCTTAATTGTCTGGATCATCATTGTAGTTATGGTGTTCTGGTATTTTCTTTTGTTTGTTTTTTGCCAATGGGTTTCTTGCTTGTTTTTTTGGCAGTATTTGCCACTTGCATGATTCCTCTGAGATGTAATTTGCTTAGAAATGTTCTGCCTTTCTGTCCAAGTCTCTCTTGGAAAAGACTTCTCCCGGTAAAGGAAAGATTAAATTAAAAAAAAAGAAAAAATGAATTTGACTTGAAATTTGATTAAATTTCATTTTTATTTATTTATTTATTTTTGTATTTTTATTTTATTTTTTTGGGGGGGGGGGCGGCGGGTTACTGTTCAGTGGTGGTGTTTAACGTTGTTTTCACTCTGGCTCTTAAGATGAGTTGGCGGTTTTGACTGAGTCCAAGAGACGGCACGCGCAGAGAGATGATTCAGGGCGACTGTCAGAAAGCGTCCTTGAGGCAGTCTAACTCGGAATAACATTTACGCCCCGCTTTCCGGAAAGAAAAAGAAAAAAATAATAAAACCGCGCACGCACCCGAGCGGTCCCAGAGGAAGATGAATGGCGTTGCGCTCGGGAAGCTGAAATGCGCATTACTTGAGTCCGCTGCTTAGCGGACGTCCTTACCCAGAATGCCTCGTGCTGGCAGTCTGAGCTGAGCGTGGTCTCACATTCCAAACATGTTAGAAACTGAAAACAAAGACCGCCTTCGTTGCCAGCAACCGGCGATAAGTGTTATCATTTTGAATTATTTGTTTATCGGACCCCCTTAGTTAATTAAATAGCTCCTTTCTTGTAACATCATTCATTTATACAGCTGGTTATTCAGTAAATGGGCGTGGAATTTCGATCAGAGAAACAGGACGGTGCGGGGGTCGATCCCTTGAGATGCGACCCCGCAACCTCCTGGTGACAAAGTCCAATTCTCGGCCCGTGCCAAAATTCGGCGTATCGTGATTTTTTGGTGGTTTTTTTTTCACCGTCGTGCTCTTTCTTGCCGGCGGGTAACCCGCGGCGATACGGCGAGGGGGGCGGCACGCATGCCAGTCACCCCAGGCAGAATAACTGCTGTTGCCCTCACCCCATGTCCCCGTGGAAACGGGATGCTGTTATCGTGGCGACGAGGGACGGCTCTTCCTTGACAACCTCATTGGCCTTATTTAGTGCAGGGAGGGGGCAGGGGGCGGAGGGCAATAAAACAGATGTTGTTAATGCAGGGCCTCTAGGAGATAGCTGGGCTGGGCTGGGATGGCTTGGCGGGGGGTGGGGGGGGGGTTCTGTCCTAGTGATTTACAGACACCATGAAAACAGGAGGTCCCAACCACACTCGTTTAATTAACACCACTTTACCCAAAGCTCAGAGGCTTATTGTGCAGGTGTTTAATGATATGTTATACGGAGTGTAGCACAGTGGGTAGGGAACTAGACTTGTAACCGAAAGGTCGCAGGTTCGATTCCCGAGTAGGACACTGCCGTTGTACCCTTGAGCAAGGTACTTAACCGAAATTGCTTCAGTATATATCCAGCTGTATAAATGGATACAATGTAAAATGCTATGTAAAGTGTGT
>NC_057940.1:47848975-47901207 GCF_018555375.3 Anguilla rostrata | reverse complement strand
AAAATCCAGTGTTAATTTAAAACCAGTGGGAATTTCTTCCCTGGGGCCCATTTTCTCTCCACAATATGTAATCTGTTTCCTTTTTACTTATATACCTTCCCTTTATAAAAGCCCAAAACACTTTCAAAGCAAAGTATTCCTCCTCCTTTTTTAAAATTTTTTAATTTTGTAAAAGTGTAGATTTTATTTCAGCTCCATTGGGGACCATTTTCCCCTCTCTGATGTGTTTTAATTAACACGGGTTTTTTTTGTCCTAGTGATTTACGGGACACCATGAAAACAGGAGGTCCCAACCACACTCATTTAATTAACACCACTTTACCCAAAGCTCAGAGGCTTATTGTGCAGGTGTTTAATGATGATGTTATATTGGTCCCCGTGCTCATGACCACGCCCATCCGCACACCCTCCCTCTTACCCTCCCATCTCCTGTCCTCCCCCTTACCCTCCCATCTCCTGCCCTCCCTCTTACCCTCCCATCTCCTGCCCTCCCCTTACCCTCCCATCCCCTGCCCTCCCCCTTACCCTCCATCCCCTGCCCCCCTTTACCCTCCCATCCCCTGCCCTCCCTCTTACCCTCCCATCCCCTGCCCTCCCCTTACCCTCCCATCCCCTGCCCTCCCTCTTACCCTCCCATCCCTGCCCTCCCTTACCCTCCCATCCCCTGCCCTCCCTTACCCTCCCATCCCCTGCCCTCCCCTTACCCTCCCATCCCCTGCCCTCCCTCTTACCCTCCCATCCCTGCCCTCCCTCTTACCCTCCCATCCCCTGCCCTCCCCTTACCCTCCCATCCCCTGCCCTCCCCTTACCCTCCCATCCCCTGCCCCCTCTTACCCTCCCATCCCCTGCCCTCCCTCTTACCCTCCCATCCCCTGCCCTCCCTCTTACCCTCCATCCCTGCCCTCCCTCTTACCTCCCATCCCCTGCCCTCCCCTTACCTCCCATCCCCTGCCCTCCCTCTTACCTCCCATCCCTGCCCTCCCCCTTACCCTCCCATCCCCTGCCCTCCCCCTTATCCTCCCATCCCCTGCCCTCCCTTTCCCTCCCATCCCCTGCCCTCCCCTTACCCTCCCATCCCCTGCCCTCCCTCTTACCCTCCCATCCCCTGCCCTCCCTCTTACCCTCCCATCCCCTGCCCTCCCTCTTACCCTCCCATCCCCTGCCCCCTCTTACCCTCCCATCCCTGCCCTCCTTACCCTCCCATCTCCTGTCCTCCCCCTTACCCTCCCATCTCCTGTCCTCCCCCTTACCCTCCCATCTCCTGCCCTCCCTCTTACCCTCCCATCCGCACACCCTCCCTCTTACCCTCCCATCCCCTGCCCTCCCTCTTACCCTCCCATCCCCTGCCCTCCCCCTTACCCTCCCATCTCCTGTCCTCCCCCTTACCCTCCCATCCCCTGCCCTCCATCTTTCCCTCCCATCCCCTGCCCTCCTCTTTCCCTCCCATCCCCTGCCCCCCTTATCCTCCCATCCCCTGCCCTCCCTCTTACCCTCCCATCCCCTGCCCTCCCTCTTATCCTCCCATCCCCTGCCCTCCCTCTTACCCTCCCATCCCTGCCCTCCCCCTTATCCTCCCATCCCCTGCCCCCTCTTATCCTCCCATCCCCTGCCCCCCTCTTACCCTCCCATCCCCTGCCCTCCCCTCTTACCCTCCCATCCCCTGCCCTCCCTCTTACCCTCCCATCCCCTGCCCTCCCCTTACCCTCCCATCCCCTGCCCTCCCTCTTATCCTCCCATCCCCTGCCCTCCCTCTTCCCCTCCCATCCCCTGCCCTCCCTCTCACCCTCCCATCCCCTGCCCTCCCTCTTACCCTCCCATCCCCTGCCTTCCCGCCTTCCCCCCAAAATCATTTTTGTGTCCTCTCATTTCTTCAAGCACAGAGGCTTTCCTGAGTTTTAAGAAGCAACAGCCCAACACATCACATATATCACCTATAGATAGGGGCAGTGGAGTGTAGTGATTAGGAACTAGGCTTGTAACTTATAGACTGGAGGTTGATTCACAGGTAGGACACTGCCATTGTACCCTTGAGCAAGGACCTTAACCTGAATTTCTTCAGTACATATCCAGCTGTATTTACTGAGTAAAATTTTGAATTCTGTTACGCACTCTGGAGTAGAGCATCTGCTAAAATAGCAGTAATGTACAGGGCCTGGAGCAGTGTTTGTTTTTCCCAGATCAGTTCCGATTCTCTTTTAATCCGTCAGGGATTTGAAGCTGGTTGCGTCGGAATTTCGTGACCTCCCCCCTTACAGAAACTAATCTGAGCTCCATGACAGCCCCCCACCCCCCCACTCCCCCCCCCCCCCCACCAGGAGAGCTCTTCAGTTGGAACACAGTCTGTACGGTTTTTAATATTTGTTTATTAATTTAGCTGCTATTGCATCACTTTAACCCTTTGAAGAGCAGGTTTTTCTCAATGTTTTTTTCTAACTTCTCAGCCAGTGTTCTAAACCTTCATTGCTCGCAACCACCAGTGATTGTGACATCAGCATTAGAATGTTCCGTTACGAGCATTCTAATCGCACATCTGTGACCTCACTCCTTAAAGGGTTTCAATAAAGAAATTCAGCTTGCCAAATGGGGGATCGTCCCTTTAAAAAAAGCATTAGTAATGCTGCATCACCGGCGGCAACAGGGAAGGAAAGGGGCGGCGACACCCACTGCCTCGTGCCCATGCACACGTGCACACACCCCACTGTCCTTGAGCTCCTGCAAGGCCCCGTGACTCCCAGCAGCACCTCGCCTTCGTCTCTCTCCTCAGACCCTTGGGAAATATATATCACAAAAGCTAATTCCCTGTAAAAAGTCATTTACCGCTCATTACGGAAATAACGTATGTGTGTAACGAAAAATTAATTTTTGCAGCGAATGCACACACACACGCATAAAGTCATAATTAAAAAAACTATAATTGCATTTTTCTCGCAATGAAACGATATTTATAGCAAGACAGGGCATATACTGTATGTCTACATACGCATTATTCACACACACACCATTGCTCCCAAAGTTAGTTGTTAAATAAAGTCAGGTGACTTCATCTGGATGCCATCTCTTCCAGTATCACAGTAAGAAGCCTACATTTGAGGTGTACTTACAGTGCATTGGTAGCACTGAATATAATGCCTTGGGTGGGGTTTGAACCCGCAACCTTCCAGTTACAATGACACACAGTAAAACAGAAGGAGTTCATTTAACCCCAGCGGAGTTTCTATATAGCCGAAGAGGAATCAACTCATTAAGTTGTAAGATCACAAATGTGCGATTAGAATGTTCTGAATGGAACTTTCTAATGCTGGTGTCACAATCGCTACTGGTGATTGAAAGCAATGGAAGCAAATTCTACAACACTGACTTAGAATACTGAAAAAACACTCCAAAAAACCAGACCAAATCTTCAAAGGTGTAAATGCATTCTGATGCATCAGAGTAAAACGGATTCTATCAGACTTGTATTAACATCGTCTCTTATTTTGTTTCTTCATGCTGTTACGGCCGGCTCGCAGGGCCGCAACAACTGAGTCCAAAGAACCAAAAACAAGACAGAATCCGACCTAAAAACACAAACTCAAACATTTATTCATCTAAATCTTCACAAACTTATTAATCTTCACAAGCACGAAAAGCACAAAGCACAAATCAAACCGCAAACCACACCCACAAAAGAAGCCCGACAGCCTCGTACTGCAGGGCTTATATTGGGCCACAGGCAGGTGGAGGCCATCAAGCAATTAAGCAATTAGGTATTACCTCCACCTGCACCACCCAGGCAAGCAGAGGCTGGGGACGTAACAATGCCGTTTTTTTAAAAATTATTCCTGACTGCAAACCTAATTTTTCTGCTTGTGACAAATATAGTGAACTGGACTGAACTGGACTGAACTGGACTGGACTGGACTGAACTGGACTGAACTGGACTGGACTGGACTGAACTGGACTGAACTGGACTGGACTGAACTGGACTTAACTGAACTGGACTGGACTGGACTGAACTGAACTGGACTGGACTGAACTGGACTGGACTGAACTGGACTGGACTGGACTGGACTGAACTGAACTGGACTGAACTGGACTGGACTGAACTGAACTGAATGTTACCGATTCAGACCGTCACCTGCCCCCCGCCTGGCTTTAGAGATGAAACATTCCGGATTTCTCTTCAGACGGACGTACGCCTAAATGTATTCACTGAACGCCCTGCGCCGCGCTGTCAGGCCGACCGGCGGACCTCGGTGCCAAACGGCGCGCCTTTCACAGCCGCGCTACAAACATCCCGTAGCGCGCGCCTGAGCCGGACCGGCGCCGGTGTGCGGAGTCGGAGCCGTCGTTCAAACCAGCCCGCATCAAACCCGGCGCTCGGGCTAAAAGAGAAGGAACGCTTTTATTCACCCGAGCGCCTCGCCCGACTGTGTTTACCCACCTCTGCAGTCTCTCAAAGAGCTTCCTTCGGCTCTCAGTCGCCGTTTACCGTCCTCCGCGTCTATGTGCCCCGAGCGTCAGGGCACACCGTGAGCCCATTACAGAGCCGGAATGGCCGAATCTGTGTGAGTCAGAGAAGGGCCCGGAGCCTCGCGGTTTGGAACGGCTATGCCGATTCAATCGTTAGAGGATTTTGGGAGAAACGCGGTTGGATTTTAGTCGGGCGTGAGAGGTGTTTGAGCTCAAGCAGGCGAAGGAATCGATCAGTCGACGGGTGGATAAATTTCGCCGTTCTTCGCCGCCCTGGTGATTAGCCAGCAAC
Organism: Anguilla rostrata; assembly: GCF_018555375.3. Taxonomy (NCBI): domain Eukaryota; kingdom Metazoa; phylum Chordata; class Actinopteri; order Anguilliformes; family Anguillidae; genus Anguilla; species Anguilla rostrata. Next base: position 47,896,463 of record NC_057940.1, on the reverse strand, counting down.
AAGGAGCAAGGGGCAACTTGCAAAGCATGCTGGGAACATTTGACGGATAGGAAGCAATTTTCCCTCCACAGAAGTTCGGAATTTTAAAAATACGTTAAAAAAAAAGAATAGATTCCAGTGAAAATGATGTTTAACTAGAGCTGTTGAGATCATCTTGAGGACATAGTGCAACAGTCAGGGTACAGATAGGTGGTATCCTGAAGTTTAGAATCTTGAGACATACAGATATTTGCATGCCATTATGACGCCAAGGGCAGTAGAAACTGAATCCAGGTGCGAAACAGACGTCCCTGGCACTCGATGGCGAGCTGAGGTGGAGTGCCTGAACTCCCAGCAGCTCGATGAGACAGCCAGAGCTATCAGAAGACAAGTCAAGGCCGGCCAAAATAATAATAATAAAAATTAAAAAGGGGGGGGGAGGTGAAGAGTTCCCTTTGCTCCCATTATTTGAAAGAGCAGACAAGGCTAAGTGGACGTCGTTTACAGATCGAGAGTGCTTTGGGGGGTGGAGCACATGACTTTGAGAGACAGTAAACTCCAGGGTGCTTTGGCTTTTTATTTTTTTATCATCTGTGAAGTTTGTTAACCTTGTGCTGTTGGCTAAGAGGCAGGAGTGATTCTTTCCTCTCTGGCATGAAGTTGTGACATCTGCACACGAAAATGTCTGCCATTAACTTTAACTGAGTTTACATGTGGCCAATAGGGAACACACATACAGTGCTATTTGCCCTCTTCCTGATTTTCTCTGTCGTTGCATATTTGTCACACTTAACAGTTTCAGATCATTAGACAAAATGTAATGTTAGACAAGCAGAACCGAAGTAAAGACCAAACGAAGCTTTTTAATAATCCTTTTTTATTTAATGAGAAAGTTATATTTACACTGTAAGAGCTAAATGAGCATTTTACTGCATGGTTGCTTTTTGAGTACTGACTCACTTCTTTTTCATCATTACATTCATCTTGACATAACGGGGGAACAACACATCGTTTATCACCAAATTCAGCCTTTCCTTTTTTTCCCCCCCAAAGTTACTCCAGTTCCCTAAATTGGTCTCAGCCGAAGCCAGGCGGATTAAATTGCGGGTGTTTTTAAATTATAACGAGGCGAGCTCGGCGGGACGTCCCGCAGAGCCGCCCCCCCGCGGTGCCGGAGCACGAATCGATCCGAAGGAAAATGGCCGCTTCGCTTCGGCCTCCCGCCGCCCCAGGGCTGAATCTACGCTCTCGCTCGGGACACCTCTCGCTTTATGAGCTTCGGTGGCGATGGAGGAGACAGCGGTGGGGGTGGCGGCCACCTCCAATCGCTCCTCTGCGGTTGATATGACTTCATCACACGGGCCGATGAGGCTGGACGGCTCCTCGCTCCGGCTGGCCGCCCTCCTGCTGTTTTCCTTTTCGCAGCGCCGGTCACTGAGCCGGATCACACGCGTCCCGGGCCGTCTGCTTCCTGTGTGCTTTCAGCCGCCGATAAGCCACGATTCCATGACAACCGCACTCCACACACACTCACACACACGTACACACACACACACGTACACACGCACGCACGCACGCACGCACACACAGACACACACACACACGCACGCACGCACACGCACGCACACACAGACGCACACACACACAGACACACACACTCACACTCACATACACACACACACGTACACACACACACACACACACACATACACACACACGCACGCACACGCACACACACACACACACACACTCGCACACACGCACACACACACGCACGCACACACACACACGCACGCATGCACGCACACACACACACACACACACAGAGACACACACACTCACATACACACACACACGTACACACACACACACACACGTACACACACCACGCACACGCACACACACACATACACACACACACACACACGTACACACACACGCACGCACACCCACACACACACACACACACACACTCACACACGCACACATCACACAAACACACTGCACAACACGTGGACAATCCCGTCTTGGCACATAGCACACTGAGATCACCAACCATCGTCCACACACAGCGCACACACGCACGCACGCACACAGAGACACACACACGCACACACACACACACACACGCACGCACACACACGCACACGCACGCACGCACACAAACACACACACAGACACACACACTCACACTCACATACACACACACACGTACACACACACACACGTACACACACACACACACACGTACACACACACGCATGCACGCACACACGCACACACACACGCACTCACACACAGACACGCACACACACAGACACACACACTCACACACACACGTACACACACACATACACACACACACACGTACACACACACACACACACACGTACACACACACACACACACTCACACGCGCACGCACACACACTCACATACACACACACATGCGCACACACACACACACACATGCACACACACACACACACACTCACACGCGCACACACACACACACGTGCACACAAACACACGCACACACACTTTGTGTGACAATCCCGTCTTGGCACATTATTTTTGTGCAGCTGGAGCTTGAGATTCACTCAACTCCTTCGTCCAAAGGGCAGGAGAGGTGAACGGCCGTGGAGAGTGACATCACTTCCTGTCACTTCCTGTGCAGTGTCCCTGCTCTATGTTGCTCTATGTAAAGCAGACAGTCCCTGTACCTCTGGGGGCCAGTGTGAAGCAGGTCAACATACCTGTGGGGAAAAAACAAGCCATGAAGCCAGCTAAAGTGAAATGCTGAGGAAATGATTTTCCCGTGATTGTACACAGAGGTAACGAATTGCACCTCGCTGATTGCAGGGGGACCTCCTGCTTTAAAATTAAAGTAGGATTTATGAGCAGCTACAGAATCAGCACCCGCAACATGCCACCGTCATTTCTGCTGCTCTGTTAGAGACAATAATGTAATGGTTGATTTTTATTGTTTTGTTTCTTTGTTTTTTTTTTAATGAGAGCTTCCCAAAATAATTGCGTACAAAACTTGTGAGCAATCAGCCCTGCATGAGGAATATATCTTTTTCGTTGAAATCAAGGTACGAGGCTGAAAAATGACGACGTGAGATTTGATTAGGACAGAGTTTAAATATTTAATGCATTGTTATTATTCTTATTATTTTTCTTTGTTAACAAGGAGACAGATTTATGATACTCGCAAAGCACTGCAGGAACCCGAAGACTTTGTGCCCAGCAGCCAAGGAAAGCAAGACGCGCCGAGCCTGACCTCGTGATTCCATCAACGCTCGGGAATCCGAGGCGGAATGACCACTTCCCGGTCGAAGGGGAACGGCGGGGAGCTAAGGGACAAACCGAAAAACGCTGCTGTCATGGGAGAATAACTGTACGGCGCAAACCCCAGAGCAGAGCACAGGGTGCCTGAGATCGCTGAACACTGAGGGAGAGAAAGAGCAAAAGAGAGGGGGGGGGGAAGGGGTAGAGGCAGAGTGTGAAAGAGGGAGAGAGTGAAAATAGGGGTGAGACAGAGAGGGGAAGGGGGGAGATGGAGAGAGAGAAGGGGGTAGAGACAGTGTGAGAAAGGGGTAGAGAGAGACAGAGTGAACAAGGGGGAGAAAGAGGAAGACAGAAGGGGGTAGAGACAGAGAGATAGGGGAAGAGAGAGAGAAGAGGGTACAGAGAGAGAAGGGGTTAGAGAGAGAGAGATAGAGAGAGAGAGAGAGAGAGAGAGAGATTGGGAGCTCTAGTCTTAGCTGCTGCAGTGCCATTGAACAGCAGCTAAAAATAATATTTATAAGTTGCAACTCACAAAGGAAGTATGATTCGGGTATCAGGACACTTATTACTACAAGGATTGGTGCTGGTTGTTTGAGCTCTCTTCTCATCGGAAGAGGGTTAGCTTTGCATCAGGAGAGAGACGAGGGAGAGAGAAACGAATGGTAGATGTGGGGGGTATGTGTGTGTGGTGTGTGTGTGGTGTGGGTGTGTGTGTGTGTGGGTGTGTTGTGTGTGTGTGTGGTGTGTGTGTAGTGTGTGTGTGTGTGTGTGTGTGTGTGTGTGTGTGTGTGTGTGTGTGTGTGTGTGTGTGTGTGTGTGTGTGTGTTGGTGGTTATGTGTGGTATGTGTGGTTGTGTGTGTGGTGTGTGGTGTTGTATGTGTGTGTGTGTGTGTTGTATGTGTGTCGTTGTATGTGTGTGTGGTGTATGTGTGGTGGTGGTGTGTGTGTTGTGTGTTGGTGTGTATGTGTGTAGTGTGTAGTGTGTGTGTGTGTATGTGTGTGTGTGTATGTGTGTGTGGTGTATGTGTGTGTATGGTGTGTGTGTGTGTGTGTGTATGTGTGTGTGTGTGTGTGTAGTGTGTGTGTGTGTGTGTGTGTGTGTGTGTTGTGTGTGTGTGTGTGGTGTATGTGTGTACGTGTGTATGTGTGCGTGTGTGTATGTGTGTGTGTATATGTGTGTGTATGGTGTGTGTGTGTGTGTGAGTGTGTGTGTGTGTGTCTGTCTATGTGCATGCGTGCGGGGGTGTGTGTGTGTGTGCGTGTGTGTATAGTGTGTGTGTGTGTGTGTGAGTGTGTGTATGTGTGTGTGAGTGCATATGGTGTGCGTGTGTGTGTTAGTGTGTGTGTGAGTGCGTATGGTGTGCGTGTGTGTGTGTTAGTGTGTGTGTGAGTGCGTATGGTGTGCGTGTGTGTGTTAGTGTGTGTGTGAGTGCGTATGGTGTGCGTGTGTGTGTTAGTGTGTGTGTGAGTGCGTATGGTGTGCGTGTGTGTGTTAGTGTGTGTATGGTGTGCGTGTGTGTGTTAGTGTGTGTGTGAGTGTGTATGGTGTATGGTGTGTGTGTGTGTGTTAGTGTGTGTGTGTGAGTGCGTATGGTGTGGGTGTGTGTGTTAGTGTGTGTGTGAGTGCGTATGGTGTGCGTGTGTGTGTGTTAGTGTGTGTGTGAGTGCGTATGGTGTGCGTGTGTTTGTTAGTGTGTACAGTACTGTAGCGCTGTAGTGCTCTGGGCAGCCTCTGCTCTTGGTCAGTCTGCTCACTGCTCCACACTGCCTCTCTGGTCTCGCCTGGTCATTGCACAGGAGACCACAGCCCAAAATCTGCTGCCAGAAGCCAACAACAAACGCTGAATAATGCCTCCCCTTGCCCCCCCACCCCGGCCTGAGCTCCATGTAAAATGGAGGCAAAAAACTCTTGGTCTCAGGTCAGCTCCAGTTCTCTGTATGCAGCGGAGTATTAGCATACTTAATGAGCCATATGCCCCCCCCCCTCACCCTAACCCCCCCTTCTTCCCTCAATATGGCTAATGTCCTCCTTACCCATTCCCTCCCAGCTTGTCAATACAGATTAACGATCTGCCCAAGAAAACCTGCTTAGTCTGCCGAAGAACCCCCACCCCCCCCCCCCCCCACCGGCACTCCGACGTTTCCTCCTCCGCTTGTTTTTTTTCCCTTCTCTCTCTCTCTCTCTCTCTTTATTTTGAAAATAAAGCTTTGGCGATGCAGAAGGGGAGTCTTCCAGCTCCTGAGCCTGAACAATCAGAGCCTCGGTGCGTACAGTGTGTTATTCACAGCGCCAAAAATAAAAGAGGACCTGCACGTGCCTACGCGATCGAGCCAATTCCGCGCCTTTGTTCGCTGTTGTGAAATTCAGATCGGTTTGAAAATTGCTTTGATGAAATCACTCTTGATCGATGAACACTGTAATAAATTTGTAGTGCGCGGCGAGGCTGATCAATGAAATTATGACTTGGTACATCGATGGAAACAATGGAACAAGAGGTTTATAAATCCAGTCTAGAAATTTGAGTGGTGCCAATCCTCAAAAAGCTTCTTCCGAACATTAATTTCAGTGTCACTTGCACATGGGTCCATTCACACGAATGCCCTTGAATTTTTTTTTCTTCAAACTTATTTCACGCTTTTCTCTTAAAAAATGTTAAGGCAACCTGCGGTTCTCCTCTGAACACACACCTGCCAGCCAGCTGCTTCTTTTCACCCCGCGGCGCACGTGCAGAGCAGGGGCGGAGGACGCCCAATCATACGCGTGCGCAGGGAGGGCTGGCCACGGGCTGCCGGACGGCCAGCAGGTGTCACTCAAGCGACGAACACCGCTGTATCCCTACCGACTGCATCGCTCCCGTATCCCTGAGCAACGTGAAGCCCACTTTGCAGCGCCCCTGTGGGCCACAGCCGGTACTGGCACGGGCCGGATTTGGTCCAAGACCGTGGGACTCGCTCATTACTGAGAGAGCAACCCAGCAACCCAACAGTTCTAACATGAATTACATTACAGGCCTTCAGCAGACAACATTCTACATAGCATTACATTGCATCCATTTGTACTGCTGAATATACACTCACCTGCCACTGCATTAGGTACACCTGTTCAACTGCAAACTGCACCAGTTAACGCAAATATCTAATCAGCCAATTACGTGGCAGCAACTCAATGCATTTAGGCATGTAGACATGGTCAAGACAATCTGCTGAAGTTCAAACCAAGCATCAGAATAGGGAAGAAAGGTTATTTAAGTGACTTTGAACGTGGCATGGTTGTTGGTGCCAGACGGGCTGGTTTGAGTATTTCAGAAACTGCTGATCTACTGTGATTTTCACACACAACCATCTCTAGGGTTTACAGAGAATGACCCGAAAAAGAGAAAATATCCAGTGAGCGGCAGTTCTCTGGGCGAAAATGCCTTGTTGATGGCAGAAGTCAGAGGAGAATGGCCAGCCTGGTCCGAGCTGATAGAAAGCCAACAGTAACTCAAATAACCACTCATTACAACCAAGGCATTCAGAAGAGCATCTCTGAATGCACACCACGTCAAACCTTGAAGCAGATGGGCTACAGCAGCAGAAGACCACACCGGGTGCCACTCCTGTCACTTAATGAAGTGAGCCGGTGAGTGTATACTGAATCCAGGTTAGGTACCTTGCTCAAGGGTACAACGGCAGTGTCCTGCCTGTCAATCGAACCTGTGACCTTTAGGTTACAAGACCAGTTCCTTACCCACCACACTACACTGCCGCCAAACCAATGACATTGCCTTGGTCGCATCTGCACACAGAGATCCATCATTATTTTTTCACAGGTGTGTAAAAGCCCTGTCCAAAGCCAAAGTGCCAGTTTTCTTTTCTCAAAACTTTTTTTTTTAATCAGCTCTCAGCATCGCAGGAATATTAGGTTGAAAACCGATTTGCAGTGTCACCGCGGGGCAGAGCAGAATTAGACGGGCTGTCAGACGTATTCTTAAAATGCAAATTGGGCACGCCCTTCAGAATGTTACAGAGCGGCTTCCCAGCATCCTTTGCGGCCGAACGTCCCTCACATCCATGCCGAGCGTGCTGATTGCCTGCCCTCCGGAGTCAACTGTTTATTTATATTTCTTATTAGATTTCGTTTTTTAACAATGTGAAAATGTCACACTAAGATGATTCACAGTTTCACTTTCATGGACTGAAAAAACAGGTCTCTGGGTGACTCATTTCTCGCGCTGTGCCACGCTTATGAGGTGCATCCTTGCACTGTAAAGATCAGTGCGGGTTTGTAGTGCTTTAAATATGTCTGGAGAGCTCATCCCCATTGACTGCAGGAACTGCGTGAGGCACGCGCGTGCACCATAAATACCTGCCTGCCTTTGTGTAATCTGCAGGATGTTAGGCTCCAGAACAGAACAGGGGTTTTTTATCCCCATCCCACCACTCTTGAAGTGTGCCTCCCCCATTCTGGAACACTGTCAGTGCGTTTCTCCCCATTATAAAACGCTGCCAAAGTTTCCCTCCCCATTCTGGAACACTGTCAACGTGTGCCTCCAAGTTCTAAAACACTAGTGATGTGCGCAGCCTAGTTCTAGCACAGTGGCAAAGTGTGTTCTCGCATTTCTAAATGGTAAATGGACTGCATTTATATAGCGCTTTTATCCAAAGCGCTTTACAATTGATGCCTCTCAATTCTAGAACACTGTCGATGCGTACCTCCCTGCTCTAGAACACTGTCAGTGCGTGACTCCCTAGGACTCACAGAACACTGGTCGCAGCAGAAGCGGCAGGCTCAGTAGGCTCTTTAGCAACGTGTCTGTTTGACGCGTGTTTGGCGAGGGTGGATCTGGCTCCGGCGACGCGCGGTGAATAATTCATCCGCGGGCTGATTAATTGCGACACGCGTCCGGGCACCGAGCGGGCAGGGCCCCCGGGACCCCCGGGGGGGTGACCCGGGGGAAACGCGCACGCTCCGGCCTGTGGCACAAATGCTCACACGCACACCACATGCACACACACACACACGCGCACACAGCCTAGGCATTGATTATGCAGAGCATGCACAAGGGAGATGTGCACACACACAGACACGCCACCACAGACACGCACTCCCACATGCATACACATGCAAAGCTTATGCCGGGCACATCGTTGATGCCCTTGGCTTTCAATGTTGTGTTGCAATTCAGAAACAACACAAACATACTGAGGAATCTTAAAGCAGGAATCTGAGTTTGTTGCCATCAGGAATCATTTCATAGGTCTTTCATTTTATTGTCATTTGAATTTGAGGTGGGTTTATATTGCTAGAAATGTCTCTGCTCCCGGCAGCTGTGCGCAGTTAATTACACATAGTGTAGGCTCAATTGTTTGTAGTTGCTGTGTTTTCTTATTTTTATTTTTGGAATGATAACAAATGCACAACAACACTGCACTGTTCAAACGGTAGTATTAGGTAAAGCTTATTGAAGTAAGAGTAGAACCTTCGCCCATGTGCTTCAACCGTAGACCGTATTAAAATACTTCAACTTCAACTACGTAAGGATCTCGAAATGTATCTTTTAAGTGGAGGTGATGTTGTTGGGGGGGGTACATTTAGCGATAAATGAAGATTGGGCTTCAGTCCTAGCTCCGTAATTGGTCGCCCGGCTTGCTCATGCAAAAGAGGAAGGCGTGTCCAAGGCGAGACGCCGCCGTAGAGTCGGGGAGGTGCGTTTGCCTTTCAGTCCGATATCAGGAGCGGTCCTTCGCAGTAGTCAAACGTCTCGAGGATTACAAACCCCTTAAAGGAGCAGGGACGGGAGTCGTTTCCTCTCGCGGTTGTGACATTCCGATTGTAGCTGTTGTGGAACAATGGATTATTTCCTCGATTAAAGAAACATCAGACGACTTCAATCGGCACCAGGAATTGGATAAAAAAAAGGTCAGCGATTGTTCTTGCGACATGTGAGACGTGGTGCTGTGTGTGTGATGCGCCCGTTTCCTTTTTTTGTATTGTTTTCTTTTTTGCGGAGGGGGAAAAGTCGTAATCGTCGCGCGATTCAATGTTGTTTGTCTCTAGGACTAACTTTGCGCATGTAATGAAACTGCACGCGTTAAAGTTGCCTTTCTTGACTGACAGCGGTGAACCTTGCACAGCACTTCGCGTGACAGACCGACGCTTACATGCACATATATGTGATGTGTGTGTAAACATTTATCAAATTCCCGCTACGGTCTTATCAGTAACATAGTCTACTATGTTGCTTGACAATGTATACGTGTCCTTTGGCTGGTTCTGAACGAAACACGGAGCCGGTCGCGGTAAAGGTAATCGTATCTCGTTCGGAACCTCTCTTACTCAAGAACACTTGTTTACTAATGGTTTTGATCTTTGTTTCTGATTTGATCGGCTCGCGTGGCGTTCCTGTCGTAGCACGGAGCGTATCGTGAGCATTGCTGGGATAAGGTATTTCACAGCAACATTTGCGAGTCTGTAAATACCTAAAAGCGCTGTTTAATTGCATGTTGCAAAAGAGATCAGCGCCAACGGCTGTTCTTAGCCAAGGACAAACTGCGGCTAATCGCCTCAAAGACATATGACTTTAAGCTCATTGGCACACATCTCGCCAGCGTTCCGCAAAAGAAGTCACGGAATGAACTTCAGATATAAGTACTGCTGCTTGAATAAAGGCTGCTGCTTAATAAGTATATATAGTACCACATGCTAACGTTGCCCCTCACCGTTCTGGAGAATAATGCTCTTGAAAACAGAAGTTGGCCTTTTTGAAACGAAACGGATCGTTTTTGTACTGTACTCTACTTAATCAGTGAAATATAAAAGCGCCTCCTGATGCGAAGATTGAGGAATAGGCTAATACTTGCGGATGTGCAAATATTTCATCGAGATGTGACCGCGCTTGTAATGACAGCGCGGAGCACAACCATTCCTCACTAATCTGGGCACGAGACCTTGGTATTTACTTCGAGGGTATAAGGTTCTTTAACTGAACGTCAGCGGATTTGCGTGTGAAATATTTGTCTTTCGAAAAATGTGGATAGTGGCTGACAGAACGGAGCGTGTTAAATTCTCGATTCAGGGTTGACACAGATTCGGGACTGCACTGTTGTGACCAGATACGCCATGCATTATCAATTGCGAGAGGGTAACTAATTGAGGTAATATCCAAGAATATTGAGCTTTGTCGTTTGTGTTATTCCATCCAACGTTCACTCCTAAGCACGGGATATTTGCTCCGAGTTATATCAAGTCAAGATACCATATGACTTTAAAATCCAAATAGCTTTCCATCGCTTTAGTTCAAAATAGATTGTGTTGAATGTTTTAGTTGGAGGGGGCACGGGGTGATTATAGAACGATTTATTGCATATCGTAGCGAATGAAGGCCGTGTTGTTACCTGTGGGTCGTCCTGGTTTGAGACAGAATTAAAGACGTAGCAATCTTTTTTCCATTCCATTTTCGCGTTTCACGGGTCGTCTTTTGTATTGGTTGCGCTACTTCGTGTCACAGTGTACGACGAGGTTTATTTAACCAAACAGACGGACAGTCACAGGATTTGTCGTGGTCCGTCCTATTTCAGTCCTTTTTTGCAGTTTAAAAATCAAGGGACTGGGTTAATTCTGCAGGTCGCTCCGAAACGCATTGTGCGAATGAACCAGCCACTGGGAACCGCTACAACATTCGTATTATTTCCCCGTTTCCCTGTCAGATAATATATTAGCCGTTGGGAGAACTGGGAAGGATGTCCGTAAACTTTTCTAAATGGCTCTTTCCATTGTGCATCGCGTGCATTCAATTACGTATATCACGAATAAACTGGCTTGAGCAATAAGCAGCTTAGTCCACCTGTCAAATGCCACGAGCGCATCCGTTTCAAAACAGATTTCATTTGTCCGTTCTTCCCGGAGAAAGATCGGATGTTTAGGCCAATATAAATCTCAGGCCGTTAATATTTACATTTAGGCTATTTATTTATTATTTGGATCGAGCTGTAAGTGATGTGTGATCAGCGTTTTAAGAAGACTCCTTCATTTGTTACTGTCTGGCCTCTTGAGTCATTAAATTAGTCTGCTGTAGCCTACAGCTGATTCAGTGAGGCGTGCGTTGGTTAGGCACAATTTAAATGCATCAAGAAGCGCCAAGCTCGCACTCTTCCGCGCGGCCAGATTAAACGGCAAGGACGCCAACAGAAATATTGAAGTTCCGCTCAACAGCCCCCGAAGTGGTTATGAAACCGACTTTGGCTTATGCCACGCTAATGGAGATGGAAAATGTGATATTGACCGTTCGCAATAATAAACTGCCCACTGCTACCATATTTACTAAATTCATTTCGAATTGCACACTGGCCAAAGCTCCCCTGTTGAACGGAACCGCTTAATTTAATCACCTTTTAAATTTAATTCAACAAGATCTATTCCTGCATGGCGTGTTAATTTTCCCCTTTGATTATGTGCGAAATTGAAAAACTGTTTTGTTTTTTCTTGCAGTTAGATACCTAACAATGAATAACGAAACTGGGTTGTTGTGAAGATAAACCATACTATAGCCTATTTTGAGCGAGTGAACCCGCTGCCTCTGCGCGCGGTAGGTAGAGGAAGAGGTGTCATTTCGGATGAATTAATGACATGCGCGCTCGACGCTTTGTGATCACAAGGACAGGCGCCGATTCATTAGAAGCGATTCATGGAGAGTCCGCATTGCAAACTGTGCATTTTCCGGCTGCTGCCAAAAAAAGCTGACAGGGGCTTAACACGGAGAATTATCTGCCATTCTGTGCTATCTAGTAGCCTGAACATAAACGCAGAACGCTGCTTGACTCGTTTTGGCCAATTGCATTAATTGCGTTATGTTTGGAAAGATTACCTATCGCCCTAATTTCCCCATCAACCTCCCAATCTCTCCCTCTCTCTCTCTCTCTCTCTCTCTCGTCGCAGACGTACTTTACTGACATATGTGCCTTTTGTGCTCAGTCGATTCATAATTAACCTGTGCCCGCTTCTTGGTGAGGACAGAGAAGCTGCTGGAGATTTTGTAGTCGGTGCGTCTGGCCAATCAGGGAAAAGTGAAGGGGAACGTTGGGTCGGTTACTGGAAAGCTGGTGATGTGTTGTACTTTTCTCGGGCGTCAGCATACCCAACATTGACATCGGAGCCCCACGGTGGTTAGATTGAATCACTCCCCTCAGCAAGAAGGCCTCATGACAGGCCGTCATCTTCCCAGGCCTCATTACAGCAGGCCGATTTTAGAAAAAGTAGCTCCTTCACTCTTTCAAGGAACGAGGGAAGCCATTAGAAAAGATCGGGGCGAGGTGGGAGGTGTTGTTTTTTCAAAATAACTTCTCGGTTGCATTTTTTAGAGGGATCTGTTGTTGCTTTTTCGCCTCTGCTGAGGTTGGGGTCATGAATTATGTAACACTAGGGAAAAGCAAATGCGGAAATGAAGCCTCTTTCTTGCTGAGAATTTAGTGCTTTGAAAAGTGTGTACTTTGTGCAGAAGGTCCTTTGGCTTACATTTTGGGATTTACAGAGGTTACAGTCTTGTCTGTTCAAAGAACACAAGACTCAGTGCTCAAGTTCCACTTCAGTGCTGCTTTGTGGGAGGAAGTTCCGAGGTCGAAAAACATGAATATTTAAAACAAAAAAAAGCTTTTATTTTATACACATATAAGTTTGTTTCAGCTGTTTGTTTTACCTGATGTTTACGGAAAACAAAAACAAACAAATGTGCAGAAACGGTTCCTCTGAATTTATTTTTTTTTTTGACGAAACGAAGCGCGCGAGTCCCCTTTGGGAGAACGGCGTTTGTTTGCATTGCATCATGGGAGCGTCTGCCTGGTTATGCCCGACGCCCACAGTTAACACCTGCCGCATCTCGGCAGATTAGCCTGCCTTGAAATATGCTCTCTGAATCCCGGGCTTATTTAGTGTGTGTGTGTGTGAGCGAGGGTTGGGTGGGATTCGTTAATGAGTGAGCCTCAGGGTTGTGTCTTCAAACACAATATTTGCCTTTATACTGAGTTTGCTTTCACCAGATGTTAAGCTTTGGGAGTGAAAGGCACACACACACACACACACACACATGCACACACTTGTGCATGCACTCACGAGCATGCACGCACATACACACGCGCGTGCACACACGCACACGCAGACACACGCATGCGCACACACAGGCACACACACACACACACGCACACATGCACGCACACCAAACAAGTGCTTTGTTATCCTGAGATACACTCCTTCCTCACCCCCTCATTCTGGATTCCTTTCACCCCCCCCCCCCCCATACTGTATTGGCTATGGCTCCTTAAATGCGAGCTCCAGCCAGCTGGTTGGTTTTTTAGTGGGGAGATTTTAATTAGCCAGATGTTGCCCCGATGATGCAGCAATTAATTGGGGGAAAGTTCGCGGGCTTACAGGCATAATTAACTTTACGGTAACGGCTCGAAGATCTCCCTGGCCTAGCCGCGATTAAGTTATCGTAAGAATAAGGAAAATGCGTACGAATGGTGATGGATGACAGCTGGTTTATTCCCAAAATGGGCTCTTTTGTTTATTTATTTATTTATTTATTTATTTGAGGCATATTAGCTTCAGGTGTGCCAGACAGTTTTGCATTATATGTATTACACTGGCATTTAGCCAGCACTCTTACCCAGACCCCACCTTTAGCATTTTTTACATAGTGTGCATTTACACAGCTGGGGAAATACCGAGGCAGTTTTAGGTTAAGTACCCTGCTCAAGGGTACAACGGCGGTGTCCTGCCTGCGACTCGAACCTGCAGCCTTACGGTTGCGAGCCCAGTTCCTTGCCCTGTGACGGTACACTGCTGTCTGTTTTGGCTCATGCAGCACAGTTACGGTGTTCCGGATTGTTCCGGTCACGTAAACTGTCACAGGTCAAAGGCTGTGCCTCTGCACTGTCTCTGATCCTCTCTCCAGAGCTTCAAACGACGCCGAGGTCAAAAGTGCAATGCCATTGGTTTACACCCCTGTCCGTCAACTTCAACTGACCAGTTGGGTTAGGGGTCTGCTGTTGGTGCAGGCTTCGGCTGAGATAATTTAGTGAACATAATTTACGCCCCTTTTTTGTGTCTCGGACTGACTGGTACGCCGGTCCTGGGGTGCACCCGAGCGGGGATCCCTGGGTTCTGCTTCAGACAATTCGGTAACTGGTTTTGAATTTGGTTGGTCGGTCGATGGACGATATCGGGCAAGCGTTAAAATCAGTCGACGGATACAATGCTATGTAGATGCTGTGTAAGACGTTGCTCTGGATAAAAGTGTCCCCCTGGACCCCCTGGCTCTGGAGTGTGGGAATTGAGTCTTTCCCCCCCCCCCCCATCCATTCAGGCTCTTGATTGCAAGATTTGATTAGTTACTATGCCAAATTAATGTTCAGACGCGTTAATTGAAATAAAAAAATGAACGAAAATGATCCAATTAACTGCTCTAATGGAACATGTCCCCCCCATGACACGTACTGGCCGTTTACAATGAACATGACAGCCCCCCCCACCAACCCCTCCTCCTGCAAATATAAACAAACTCACCCGAGTAAATGACTAATGGTAATCAGGGTTCATTAGTGTGAGGAAGAAAGGCTTTAAGTACTTTTTTAAAGCTTAAAATGGCGTTCATGATGAAGAACAAGAAGATTGAGAAAGAGAGCACAAATATAGAAGTCTGTCTGTCTGTTCGTCCGTCTGTCTGTCCATCCATCTGCCTGCCTGTCTGTCTGTCTGTCTGCCTGTCTGTCTGCTTGCCTGTCTGCCTGTCTGCCTGTCTGTCTGTCTGTCTGTCTGTCTGCCTGTCTGCCTGTCTGCCCTGTTCCTGTCTCTGCCTGTCCTGCTGTCTCCTGTCTCCTGCCTGTCTGCTGTCTGCCTGCCTGTCTGTCTGCCTGCTGCTGTCTGCCTGTCTGCCTGTCTGCGTCTGTCTGCCTGTCTGCCTGTCTGCCTGCTTGCGCTGTCTCTGTCTGCCTGTCTGCTGCCTGCCTGTCGTGCCTCTGCCAGCCTGTCTGCTCCTGTCTGCCTGTCTCGTGCTGCCTGCCTGTCTGCCTGCCTGTCTGCCTGTCTGCCTGCCTGCCTGTCTGCCTGTCTGCGTGTCTGCCTGCCTGTCTGTCTGCGTGTCTGTCTGCGTGTCTGCCTGCCTGTCTGCCTGCCTGTCTGTCTGCCTGTCTGTCTCAGTGGTTGTGGAAGCTGCCGGCGTCGTCGTGTTCCGCTCCTGTCGGGCATGGCGTTAATGGTTCATTCCGAACCCTGAGCAGACTCTCTTATCCGCAGCGAGGCGCAGACGCTTAGAACCTGGCAGCGCTGCGCTGGCCTCAGGAACACCAAACCGTGCTTTTGCCAGGAAGCTGCCGGAAGGCTCTTTCATAATCAATAAGCGTGCCGTTGACCCGGCGAACGGCGATGTGTACTGTGGCCACTGGGGGCGCCGTGTGTGCTGGCCTCCACAGTGTATCCGCTCAGCTCGGGGGCTTGTTTTAACACGTTGACTGGCAGCTGATTCACAGCTTGTTTCCAAAGCCCAAATTAGCCGCCGACTGAAAGCAAGTTTCGAAAACCCGCGCCCCCCCAGGATTGGAGTTAAAAGGGGGTGCAGTTTACTTGGACAACAAAACGAAGGCCTGTTAAAACCCCGAATCGTTCTCTCATTAGGGCCAGGCATGGCGGTCCTGTGGCTACAGTAAACCCAGGAGAAGTGTTTGGTTGCCCGTGCCAGGCATGCACGAGCCTACCTTTTTCTCGTGTGAACGATCCCAAATTTTTTGGGTGTTTTCAAGCTCCCGGTTTCAAGCGCACGTGCCTGTGAGTGGGTGGAGTCGCAGTGGGGACGGCGTCGCCCCCTTGTGGCCAGGCCAGGTCGTCGCCCCGGTCCCTCGCGGTAGCGGCTGGCGTCGCAAAGCTAGCGCTCTCCCTTCTTTTAATGAAGCCGTTTGTTGGGGTGTTGTGTCGCTAGCAGCGCTAGCTGGCTACTGATTTACGTTATTAATCAGCCCGCTAACGGCCGGTTTGCCGCACTCCTGCTCAGCGCTAAAAATTTAATGGCCTCCTCGCGGGTGGGAGGTGATGGGGACAGGGGGGGCCAGGGGACTGGAGAGGGAGGGAGGGAGGGAGGGTTTCCGTCTCCAAAAAACTCATTAACTTCTCACAGAAAATTAATTTCACGCTCATTTAATATGCACAGACTATTATATACGAGCCTGCGTTTAAAAAAAAAAAAAAAAAAAAAGCTTAATTGAGAGGTAAACCGCTGATCCTGTTTTTTTCTTTTTAATATGAGGAGGTTTTTTTTTGGGGAACGGCTCTCGGGGGCTCTTCAGCCGGCTCGTAGCTGTGCCTGGAGCTGGTGATTCGCCCACAGGCCACAGATTTGCGCTGCAGATGCAGGCAGTAGCCTGGCCAACGGCGGAATGCGTTTTATAACCGTAGCACCACCCCCCCCCCCCCGCCCCCCCCCCCCCCGGCCTGTCCTCCTCCAGTTTGGCTCTTCTTCTCCTACCCGCCGGATCCTCCCTCCCTTTCAGCCGGGCTCAGTCTCACTTTGCCACAGATTAGGGTGTTGTTTGGGGGGGGCGGGGGGGCCTTTTACGATTTGGGTTGGAGATTCTATCTTTCCCCCTTTCTAGTGTTATGGGCCTGTCCCGCTCTGTAAAATTTAACACTCTGTCGAACAGGCCAATTTCCTCTCAGTTCCCTCTCACTAGCCAGAGAATGCCCCCCCCCCCCCCCCCCAAATTAAAAAGGCAATACTAAAGCATACCGTGTCACCCCTGTCACCCTGCCCATGCATCAGCTATTTCAGTTATTTTCAAAGAATGTGCTAGAACTTCTGCTGGGCAGGGTCTTAAAACAAGTCCGCTCTCTACAGGAAGGAGAAACCCTGGGAAAGTTCTTGCTTGGCCAACAAGACTAAACCTTTTTTTTTTTAAAAAGGGAAATGTGTTCTCATGCCGGGCCGTGCGACACAGAGAGTTGCGGGTTTGAATCCCGGATGCGACATTGCTGCTGCTGTGCCACAGAGCGGGGCGCTTGATGATTTACCTGGGTAAATATCCAGCGCTGCAGTGAGAGTGAGCAGCATGTGAATGAACCGTGAGCTGGGCACTTTGCCCGGGGCAACGGCGTTCGGTTAGCGAATAGAGGGCGCTTTGTTCACCGTGATGCCCGCCTGCTACGATTTGGGGGGGCGGGCGGGGGGGGCAGGGGGGGGCGGGATTCACTTTCCCGCCAAACGTTTTCCCTCTGGGGAGGTGTGGAATCTTGGCAAGGTCAAGCATTGGTTATTCATTTACTTATCTATTTACCTATCCTCAAAAACAGCAATACATTCCTTCCCGACAGCATATTCCTAAATAGAATACAAAATACTATTCTATGTAAGAATATTGCAAAGAACTGTTATCATTATTATGAAGATATTGCCAATGCGTCAGAATTCAGGGGCTAATATTTACATTATTCTCACGTTCATGTATTACACTGCTGCAGTAAGGTTTGCTGAAGTCCGTATGTTTTAATCGGTGTATTTACCGAAAAGGCTGTGGGCGTAGGGGCTTCATGCTGAAGGGAGAGGCGGTGGGCTCGCCCCGGGTGGGCCTGTGGCCCTCTCTGGCCCGCTCCACTGGGCCCTGTGCTCGGCCTGCGTGTAATGGGGGAAATGGGGTGTGGATTAGACACACATCTCCATCAGTCCGGAGCGCTGCGCTTGTGCTTCGCGGTGGGAGTACCCGGCGGCTGATTGGCCTTGGGGAGGGAGGGAGGGGGGTTGGGGTCTGAGGGGGGGGGGGGGGGTGGGCAGTGAAACGGAGGGGAACGGGCCCGTTCCGGCAGACTCGCCCCCAGTTGACCTGGACCTGCGGGGGTCCCTGATTCCACGGGCGGGCGGCCCGGTGTGTGTGTGTGTGTGTGTGAGTGTGTGTGTTGAGACAGGTGAGTGATTACCTGTCAGCCCCCCGAGCGCTCCCCTCATCCATAACCCCTGGCAGATGGCTGGCAGGACCGAGGGGGGTGTGGCCTTCAGAAGCCGCCTCCTGCTGTGGGAGGGAGCGCGGCCCCCCCCCCCCCCGCTTATCAGACAGCACACTCGTTCTGCCTCGTTCCCCCAGCACCCCGTGGGGGGGGGCGATCAATCCTGCCCCCGGCCCTCGCGGGTCCCGTCTGCGCCCGGCCGCGACCGCACACCTGGTCACGCGCGAGCGAGCGCGTGCGGTCCTGCGCGGCGCCGAGCGCGTCTCGCACCGCCGCGGGGGTCGAAGGTCACGGCGGAAGCGTCTGGCGCCGACTGGCTGGTGTAGAAGCACTGGGGTCAGATCCAGAGGGGAGTATTTCAACTAATATTTCACCCTTATATACCCGTGTATACCTTTGTCTGTGTCACTTGCAATGAGCATTGAGCTGAAGGAAAATGTCAATTTTTATTTTATGTTTAATAGACAATAAGTGGCACTGTGCCTGTATCCTTTCGCTCGTTGTGCCTAATTTCAGGGGCTGGGGGGCGCTTCTGGGGTCTCTGCTAGATGAGTGAATCTGCAGCATTGCCTAAATATTAAAGAATCGGCCTAAACGCAATCGGAAAACTGCTCTGACTAAACCCTTGCATTGTGACGTCACAGTGTACTGTATCGACAGCTGTCTTTAAACCTTTTGAAGAGTAGTAAATCTCGGAATGCGTTTTACAAGATTCTAAATCAGTGTTCTAGCGCTCCATTTGCTGTCTGTTACCAGCAGTGATTGTGACATCAGCATTAGAATGTTCATTCAAGAGCAGTATTGTGATCTCACACCTTTGAAGTGTTAATGGAGGCAGGTTAACAGGGGCCATCGTCGCCTGTTTAGTGTACAGTTACCACTGTGCCATCACGCCGGCGCGGCTGTTTGCCGACGTGATGGCACTCTTCACCTTTCTCGGGGGCACAGTCGCTGCGGCGGGAAGCGGGATTCGAGACCGCGACCCGCCGCTGGTGACTCCGCCTCCCGGCCGCCGCCGCCGCCGCGCTCAGCGGAGAGTTCAGCGGGATGGTTCTGGCGGGGGCGGGGCTGGGGCTGCGCGCGCGGCTCTGGCAGCGGGGGCGCTCGTTAACGAGCTCGCGGGTTTATGGGGCGCTCGTTTCGCATCGTTACGAGACGCCAAGGTCCTCGCCCGCGGCGCCAAATGATCTCTTCCTCACTTAATGACGGGAGAAACGGCCCTTTCCTAACAACGGCCTGGAAACGGGCCTAAAGAACGCCTCCCCCATTCTCCCTGTGAAAAGCCCCAGATAAACTGCTGTGTGTGCTTTCTAATCGCGCCCGCAGGTGGATTAGGCTGAAGCGTCTGAAAGGGTGTTGTGCGGTTTGGGGATGAAGATGGTGATGTATGTTTCATAAAGCATCTCTCGGTGTGAATGCCTTTTTGCGTTTAGTGGCGTTCTCCACGCTGAAGCCTCTGCACGGTTGTGGAAAGTGGGCGGAGCCCTGTGCTGTTTTATTTATTTTTATTTCTTTATTTTTTTTCCTGCGACGTTGCAGCAGGAAGTGGAGTTCTATCGCGGCCGGGCGCGAAGTGTGGAATTCCACCCGCCAGCGTTCTGGGAATGGGAGCGCGGGTGTTCTTGGAAGAGGAATTCCGGCAAATTCCTCGCTGTGCAGGAATGGTCTGTTCATCATGTAGGAGAGAGAGAGGGAGAGAGAGAGAGAGGAAGAGAGGGTGGAAAGAGACGGAAAGAGGGGAAGAGAGAGGTGTAGAAAGAGAGGGAAAAGAGGGGAAGAGAGAGGTGGAAACAGAGGGAAAGAGGGGAAGAGAGGGGTGGAAAGAGGGAAGAGAGGGTGAAAGGAGGGAAAGAGGGGAAGAGAGGTGGAAAGAGGGGAAGAGAGGGATGGAAAGAGGGGGAAAGAGGGCTGGAAAGAGAGGGGAAGAGGGGTGGAAAGAGGGGAAGAGAGTGATGGAAAGAGAGAGGGAAAGAGGTGAAGCAATAGCAAAACAGGGAGAGGGAGAGCCAGGGAAGAAGGGAAAGGAGAAATGAAGGGAGAGATGGAGGGGGAAAAACTCCCAGTGACAGAGGGATAAAGCACAATGAATTGGCAAGAGAGAGACAGAGGGTGACAATGT
The DNA here is from genome assembly GCF_018555375.3 of Anguilla rostrata. NCBI lineage: Eukaryota > Metazoa > Chordata > Actinopteri > Anguilliformes > Anguillidae > Anguilla > Anguilla rostrata. The sequence goes on along the minus strand of NC_057940.1, from coordinate 47,876,114 downwards.
GACAGACAAACAGAAAGTAGGAACGATAGAGAGAGGAAGGCCAAGAGTCAGGAGAGAGAGAGAAAGAGACAGCTAGAGATTGAGTGAGTAAGAGAGACCGAGTGAGAAGGAAAAAGAGGTTGAGTGAGAGAATGAAAGAGAGAGAGAGAAGGCAAGAGAAGGAGGACTGAGAGTGAGATTGGGTTGAAGACTGGATTGGTGGTAGCATCAACACACAGGCAGATATTGAGTGGGATTTTGATCGCGCGGTACTGTGACTACATCACTATGCGCAACAACATAATAAGCTGATGAATCATCGGTATGACTGCATCAGTTTTGATGGCTAAGAATTTAATGATTGAGGTGAGGGTAAAAAAAAATAAGTGATTTTAAAAAAGGCATGAGCATTCACTGCTGATCTGCTGCTCCATGTTTAAGTGTTTAAGTGTTTCATTTTTTATTTATTTATTTCATGAAATTGTTCCCAGCATGTTAGATGGGTGATTATTCATCACCAGCTGAAGGTTTAAAACTGATTTATGACGCACGCCCCTGAACTTTTTTTGGAATGTTTTTTAGACTGTGTTCTAGAACGTTCGATTTCCAGTATTGATTGTGACATCAGCATTGGAATGTTCGGTTAAGAACATTCTGATCGCATATTTATGATATTTACGCCAGTATGTGTGCGCAAGGCAGTGGGTTGTTTGGCGCTGGAATTTGTTTTTATTGGGTCGGCCCTCGCTCCTGGTCTCCGCAGGCTTCAGACGGTCCCTAAAAGGGAACGAGGGCTATTCTGAGAGCCCTTCAGCGAGGGGGCGGAGCTAAGGGCTTCTGGGGGGGGGCGGGACCAGCGGTACGTGAGACTGGAGTGTTGGCGGTCAGCCCGGGAGTTTGGATAAACTTCCTCTTCCATTCAGCCGTCAACTGTCACTTTTGTCCGTTGGCTCTCCTGCACAAACACGCACTTTGGGGGGTGAGCGGGAATTGGGTGGGTGGGGGGGGGGAGGCTGTTATTTGGGGGCTTTAACCCCAAGCAGTGGGGTGCATTTCCTGTGAAAATATTCACGGCAGCGGGGACGTGAGGTTGAGCTGTGTGCAAACACTCGCATTGGGGGGTCGGCATTGACCAGTGCGTGGACTTGGACTGCCTGGCCTGTCGTCTGGAAATATGTACAGTGACAGAAGTGGAGGGGGGTCAAATTTATGAAAAACCTCCGAAATTCTTTACCTCGGATTGCCTCTCCGTCTCAGCGGGGGCCAGTCGGCCCCCCACTCCCCCCCCACTCCCCCGAGTGGCAGGCAAACGCCGGTGACTAACCCTAACCCTAACCCCCCCCGCCCCCCCGCTTTGTCACAGAGGAATTGGGCTCACTGCCGCTGAGAGGTTACCGGTTCGAATCCTTTTTCCATTATTCGTAGAAGCCTGCTGCTCACCGCCTAACTAATCCTGATAAAAAGACGGGCTCATTTTGCGTGTCAGAGGGAACGGGCTCGTCCACACAGCGCAGGCGGTGGTTAGACGAGGGAACGGCGATCGGCTTCCTAAACGCGCTTCCTGGACGCGGACCTGCCGCGTCGCTCGTCTTCCCAAAGTCGGCTCCGTCTCTTCACCCGCGCGTGATTCAACGACGAGTCACAGCGGCGTCTTTCTCCGACTTCCGCGTAAGAAGCGAGAAGCCGTTTCGGGGTTCGACGCGCGCCGTTCAGCTCAGTCGAGAGCGGGTCCGAACGAACGGCCGCTCACGGCTCCAACGAGCTCTCGCTATCGTTCTTAAACGACGTTCGTCTCGATGAACTGCTGGCAATGATGTCTTTGTCTGTGTGACAAACACGCCTGCCACAGGCCACCGAAGTGGCTTTCTTTGGGGCCCTCCAGCACAGAGACACAGGGAGAAGATGTTAAAACAGTCCACTTTTATTCCACGAGGGTTTGGCAAGATGGTATAGCCAAATGAGCAGATGTTAAACCCTGTCATGACAGAGAGCTCCCTGGTGTGGGTGGGGATGGCAGATTTAACCTGTGCGCAGTGATTACCTCACTACGCACAGGTGCAGCCACTCCTGTTCCTGGGTCCAATTAGCCTGGCCAATTATCTAATTCTTCACCAATTCGCCACTTCGGCACGTCCGGTACCTTTACCGGTGAAACCGCGGCATTCTCACCTTCGTCCTCTTTCTCCCCCAGGTTTCAGTCGGCAATTTAAATGCCGCTTAAATTTTAACCGGGGTTTTTTTTTTTACCCGTGGCGGAAGCTGACATTCACCCCGACGGAACGCTCCTCTCTCTCAGGACGCGTCCCTCCCGCCTCCCGCCCCGTGTATCGGCGGGAGCCTCGCGCTCCGTTGCCGAGCGACGCTGCGCCGGGTCCCGCACTCCCCCCGCCGGTCCACACGGCTCGCTCTCGCCCGCGCGCTCTGCCCGGTTCTTTATGAGTGTTGTTTTTTAGGCCGCGGGCCTTCGCCTGGGCCGCCGCTGATGATGTCCGCCGAGGCTCCTCCTCTCGCTCCCTGGCAGGAACGGTTCGACCCCGACCGACTCCGCCCACTCTTCCGGCGCGCGGGGCGGCGGCCGCCGGCGCGGGCGAAACTCTGGGCCTCTTATCTTCCGATTTTTTTTCTTTCTTTTCCCCCCAGAAAAAGGAGAGGAGGAGGTTAGCGGTTTGGGCTGAAATCCGCTTAACGTTTCTGGCGGGATGTGGACTGGCTTAGAGAGAGAGAGAGAGAGAGGGAGAGAGAGAGAGAGAGGGAGAGGGAGAGGATAACGGTGCCTCTGGCCTTTTTAAAGAAATTAAATCAAAAAGAAACTAAAGGAAAATCAAAGTAAAACCAAAATTATTAGGTAGCTTACAATGCTAAAGGGGAAGTGGCAGTTTACAAGTCTGAAAATTTCTGTTTTCAAATCACTGTTTTCAAATCAGGGCTTTTTTAGAAATCAGTGCTACGCAGATGCAGTCCAGATGCACTGACCCGTATATGACCTGGATTAGCCTTCTGTGCGCTAGGCGGTCCACATGCTGTAAAGCTCGATGCCAGCTCAGCATTGATCCCTAAAATGCGACCCCCCCCGTGCAGTCCGCCATCTCCTGGTGGCTAATGGCCTGTGCGATCGATGAGCTCTTTTCTCGCCCCTTAGATCCTCAAACCCCCGCCGGCCGTGCCCTCACTGTCCAAAATGGAAACCCTGTAAACTCCCCCACCCGCCCCGCTCCCTCCCCAGGCACGGTGCGGGCTTACCACTCACAACACCGATGTGTCCGTCAGACGGAACTCTGTCCCCGGAACTCTGGACCCTTGCTCATTGTGAACCTCGGGGAACCATCCACGAAAGAAAGATAGAAGGACTTCATTAAAAGTTGCGATTTCGTAGTACCAGTCATGGCTGTTTAGCAATAGCTGCACCTGTCTTGGCTTGCGCACCATATGCCACCAGTTACACCGAACACTGGGACAAGCCTGCTTCCTTCTTTTCTTTTGTTCCAGCGCCAAATAATCGAAAGGGACTTTGAAATCATGGACGTCCATCTGTCCAAGTCACTGAACTGTGTGGTGGAACTTCACGCTCCTTTACCACACTGTTGTTTTCTGTGTTCGTCGCCGCTGATCGGTACTGGAGAATCTGAATCTGCGCTCCACCCTGTCGTGGAGTGTCACTAAACGAACACTTTGAAGCCGCAACGAGAAAAGGTCTACGCACTTTTGTATACAGCTCCGTGTTCAGGTGTTTGATTTTGGCCGAGTTCACTTTCTCCCGCTGCGGAGAAGCGTGAGAGGGAGAGCGAAGCGAATGGCCGATGAGTGGCCAGTGTCCACACAGTGGTCATGGGAGTTGTAGTATCATGTAGTTTCACCTCAAATGGACTGAGCTATTTTCAGATGCTTTTTGTAAAACTACAATATTTACTTTTTCGTAGAAGATGCTGCCGAAACATCACCGGCCAAAGAGGCTAGTGAGAGTGAACGAGTGGCACGCCCCTGCCGAATTCTACACGCGTCTGGCCTGGTGGTGGGGTGTTAATGTCGAGCCCTGATTGTAATATGTTTATGTCTGCAACGAAGCAACTGCAACACAAATCATCTGGGCGTGTTTAAAACAAGTTATCGTGATCGTCATCGTTCCAAAAGGGCGTCTTCGTCACGTTATTGTCTTCGCCGTCGTCGTCGTCGGAAAACTGGGCGTTGCTGAAAAATTGCGTCATAATTTTAGTTGAGGAAAACAACACTGCTCTGAGGTATGGAGGGTGGGGGGGGGGGGGGGGGTCTTGTTCTGTCATACCAGGGCGTCCCCCCCGGGGACATTGTTATGGGATGGGGGGATGAACTGGGTCAGGAGAATGTGGATCACTGGGTTATGGGCTGATGTGACCCATATTTACGGGCGTAACACCCCCCCCCCCCCCCCCGCCCAGTAATGCAGGAATCACCCTGCAGCAAAGTGGCTGATGAACAGAGGGCACATTCCCCTACAGGCTATCCCCCCCCCCCCCCCTCCCCCCACTAGTCCCCATCAGAAGACCGAACACTGGCTCCTACAGGGGCGAGAAGCTTTTTTTGTATTTTGGAGAGGGGGGTTATAAAGATTTTAGTTGCCAATAGCAGAGGTGGGGTGGGGGGGGGGGCGGGGTTAGCTAGAAGGGGGGAGAACACAAAGGAATGGAAGTAACCCACTGGCACTGCTATCCCAGGATTCTCTCTCTCTCTTTTTCTGGAGCACCTTATTGGGCCCTCCCCCTGACGCCCCCCTCGTCCCCCTGACGCCCCTCTGGGGGCCCCGTCTGCCTCCCCTCAGCCCGGCCCGGAGCGACCGCTCGGGTGTAAACGTCGTGGTGACGGCGGTGATCGCACGCGATGCCGCTCGTGACCTAGCGAGGTTCTCTGCTTCTGCGCTTTTCGCTTTTCCGCGTTCCGTCGCGTCTGAGCCTCTCTGGAGGCTCGCGGGAGTTGTGGCTTAACCGCCATTTCCGCCATCAGAACAGCGGTGGGCGGGGGCGGGGTGGAGAGGTAGGGGGGTAGAGCTGGAGAGTCCTGCCTGCCTGCCTGCCTGCCTGTCTGCCTGCCTGCCTGCCTGCCTGCCTGTCTGCCTGCCTGCCTGCCTGGGCCTGCCTGCCTGCCTGCCTGCCTGCCTGCCTGTCTGCCTGTCTGCCTGCCTGCCTGCCTGGGCCTGCCTGCCTGCCTGCCTGCCTGCCTGCCTGGCACCACATTGATTTTGTGAAGGCCAGCACGTCAAACCCGTGATCCACTGCTCCTGATACGACCCTGATCCAGTCTCCTGGCCCCTCATCCGGGATAATGAGCGGCTGCTAAGTCTCTCGGCGTGGAGACTGGTGATTAATCAAATTTCTGTTGACCTCGGTGGTGGTGGTGGTGGGGGGGGCGGGGTTGGGGGGTGTTAAGGAAACTCAGGTCCTCGTGAAAATCTTTAACGGATCTGAACAGAGGCCGCCTAATGCTTCTTTCCGGACATTTCCATCATGGTCTGCTCTCCCTGCCGATCCAAGCCCTCGTGGAGGGCTATCTGTGTGAGTTCAACTTGAACCAGCCTTGCAGTGCACAGTTATCTGCCATGTAGGAGTGCTTACAGACAGCTGCGTCGGGGTAATCCGGCCTTCGAGGGCCTGGGCTTGTGACTCAGAGGTTGCTGGTTCAAATCCCAGAGCAGGGCGTTTCAACTGTACCCGCACGCACAGCCCTTAACCTGAATCGCTTCGGTTAATGTCCAAGTAAATTTACATTTGTTAATGGTGAGAATGCAAGCGAGAAGCAGCAGAGTAAGTGCATTAAATATGACAAGGTGACTGGACCGCACATTGTTCATTGCATCACATTTAATGAGACTCTTTTTATCTCTCTATCTACCCTCGCTATCTCTCGCCGTTTCTCTCTATTTCTCTCTTTTTTTTACCTCCCTCTTTCTGTTCTCCGTTTGGGCTCTGTCCTCCCCGGAGCTCTCCGGAGGTACAGTACAGCCGCCTCGCGTGCCGGCCATTTTGCAAGGCTCGGGATGGGACGCCCGGTTCCCCGCACGCGCAAACGCGTAAGAACCGCACCCAGGTGCTCTCCCTAAACCCCACCCCCTTCCTCTCATCTCCTGTCCAACTCTCACTTCTTTCTCACTTTTTTATTTTATTTTGCACCAATCAAAACGCTGTGCTGTTCCAGTGTTGCGCGGGGCTTGTGTGTTAATGCTTCTCTGCTCAACCTCCCTGTGTGTGGCTGCAGTTAATGCTAAATTTCTCTGTGGTTTGATTAGGTTTTTTTTGTTTTTTTTTCCCCCTGTTATTGACTCTGTTATTCCGTGAGTGTTCATTATGCTATGTACGTCATCCTGTTGCCGCAAAGTGTTTTTCGTTTTATTTTTGTGTTTCCTAAAGTAGTCGAGGAAGGCGTGCGTCGCTGATTGGGTCGAATTAGTTTCCCGCTTCCACCAGGTACACCAATAAACATGTTTGCCTGTGGGTGTTTTTGTGAGCTCTATAATTGGACAGCTGTCCTCTAAATCCTGAAATAGCCAGCGCTATAGACCACTGGCTGAGCCCGAAAGCAGAATCAGTCATTACGCCCTGTAGCCCTCTATAATTAATAAACATATGCATTTTTTTAATTATCAGCTTGTTCAGAGGGACTCAAATAGCTTAAACTTTATGTGTCTTCCATTTATAAAGCTGGATATTTTATTGAAGCAATTCAGGTTGAGTGCCTTTGCTCAAGGGTATGCCTTCCTGGGAATCAAACCTGCAATCTCTCAGATACAAAGCCAGTTCCCTCAGCGCTCCCTGTGAGTTTGGGAACGCTCCTGTCCCGGCCTGTCCGGGTTTTCCTGCAGGTTTTAATCCTGGTCACGGGCGCTGGCTTTTTTTTCTGGCACGTTCCTGCAGGCCTGGACAAGCATCAGTGACCATTGTCACATGTCACAGGTTTTTCTGAGAGCGTGTTGCTTTTTAAACCTGACGCTAATCGGCTAACCCGATCCCCTTCCCTAACCCCCCCACCCCCCCCCCCCGGCCTTCGTAAGTATTTTCTGCAGTGGTTGGGTGTGGGAAGGGGTGAGGAGGATGGGTGTGGGGGGGGGGGGGGGGTGTTCGGGGGTGTGCGTAGGTCGGTTTGGGAGGGGGTATTACCGCCACTGGATGTATCTGCTGATCCGGCGAACAATGCTAACGTTTAATACCCGCCTGAACAAAGGGCGGATTAATCGAATCAGAATATTTAGCGCGCGGCTAATTGCATTTGGCACAAGTCAGTCGTTGGTGGTGGAGTGGGGGGGTGGTTGTGTATGAACAGGGAGCTCTGTGAGAAATCAGGCCGGCTCAGGATTTCCTCGTCAGTCCGGAACAATCCGGCGGGTCTCGCCGCGTTCCGAGAGCGCGCGTGTTTCTGGGCGAAGAGCGGAGGGGGGGGAAAAAACGAAAAAAAAAAAGTGCTGAAACTGTTCCAGGGGACTGCGGTGTGTGGGTGCGGGGGTGCAGGGCGCGCTCACGTGCTCAGACAGGACGTAGCAATTTACCTTTCCGGAAGGTTCCGAATAGATTTTTACTTAGTTTTTATATAAACGAGCTGTCTTTGCTGCCAAGTAGGTTTCATTTTTTATTTATTTAATCTTTTTCGATGAAGCAGGTTTGAAGTACAATGTCCATGCTTGTCCATGTGAGGCTTTGTGTGTGTGTGTGTGTGTTTGTGTGTGTGTGTGTGTGTGTGTGTGTGTGTGTGTGTGTGTGTGTGTGTGTGTGTGTGTGTGTGTGTGTGTGTGTGTGTGTGTGTGTGTGTGTGTGTGTGCGTGCGTGTGCGCGCGGGCGTGTGTGTCTCAGTAAATCTCTGCTTTGATGAAAGCCCTCGGTAAACACGGCCGTTCTATAGGCACTTGCGAGCACAATGGCCCGCGTTGTTGTGAGGCAGAATCGACCGCCGATTAGCCGTTTAGCCACGGAGCTGCGCTGATTAGCCGTTTAGCGGCTGAGCTGCGCTGATTGGCCGTTTAGCCGCTGAGCAGCGCTGATTGGCCGTGCCTTCGGGCGGGAAAGGCAGCCTGACCAAACGCAGGCTCGGACGGCGGTGGCCTTTCCAAACGACCTGTCAGGGTCAGGGACAAAGAAACTGTCATAATATAAACAAGCGTCTGCGTTCTCCTGCCGGCGGCTGGGTTGGAACCGCTGTCCGCTTCCGGCTGGTTCGGCGCGGCGCGGTTGGGGGGGAAACCGATTTCGCCGGTTTGTGTTGGTTGTGTTCTCGTCTCCCGGTTCCCCCGGCAACAAGCGCTCGTCGCCGGCATGCATGTTTATCTCGTGTGTCCAGTGAGGCGGTCCTCCCATCACCCGGACCCATTAGACCGCCCCCTGGACCCTTTAGACCGCCCCCTGGACCCGTTAGACCGCCCCCTGGACCCGTTAGACCGCCCCCTGGACCCGTTAGACCGCCCCCTGGACCCTTTAGACCGCCCCCTGGACCCTTTAGACCGCCCCTTGGACCCTTTAGACCGCCCCCTGGACCATTTAGACCGCCCCCTGGACCCTTTAGACCGCCCCTTGGACCCTTAGACCGCCCCCTGGACCATTTAGACTGCCCCCTGGACCCTTTAGACCGCCCCTGGACCCTTCAGACCACCCCCTGGACCCTTTAGACGGCCCCCTGGACTCTTTAGACCACCCCCTGGACCCTTTGGACCGCCCCCTGGACCCTTTAGACCGCCCCCTGGACCCATTAGACCGCCCCCTGGACCCGTTAGACCGCCCCCTGGACCCTTTAGACCGCCCCCTGGACCCATTAGACCGCCCCCTGGACCCTTTAGACCGCCCCCTGGACCCTTTCGACCGCCCCCTGGACCCTTTCGACCGCCCCCCTGCCCCCGTTCTCTCTGCTTCACTTCACCCAAAGCTCGGTCAGGGAATGGGACTGCCGCAGGAAATGACAAAAGACAAACAAGTATTTAATCGCCATCAGGAAGTAGACGGGGGCGGCAGTATGTTTCTTGGCACCCCGAGCAGAGACTTGGTTGCGCGCTGACGAAATCTTTGCCGACTTCTAAACGGCTCACTCTGGCCCCGAACGGCAGATGCGTTTTGTTTTGTTTTTTCTGTGTCTTTGTACTGAGCCGCAGAACAGGAAAAGAGAAGAGAAGAGAAAGAGAGAGAGAGGGCCGTGTCCAAATGAACCATTTGCGGTTTTATACAATATGCTTCCAGGCTTTGTTTTTTTTAGAAAGAGAGATCGGCGCTCGCAGAACAACGGGATATAAATGGCGGGAACCTAGGCAACCAGGAGCAGGTTGTTAGCGGCGCTTTATGCATTAACTACAGCGGTTATGAGGCTCTGATAATAGCGGTATTAACCGCCCTCCCGTGAGAGCGCGGCGGAGTTAGCGGTTAGCGTGGGCGGCTGGTCGGGCTCCGGCGCACAGGTGCCTCAGACCCCGCTGGCTTCCCCTGTCGACAGCCAATTAGGCCTCGGAAACGACGGCGTCCGGACCGGATCGATTAGACTCGGCACCGGAGTGCTGGGACCGCGTGCTGATTTAAACAGCCCCTTAGACCAAGTGGGGCGGCAGTGTAGTACAGTGGGGCAGCAGTGTAGTACCGTGGGGCAGCAGTGTAGTACAATGGGGCAGCAGTGTAGTACGACGGGGCAGCAGTGTAGTACAGTGGGGCAGCAGTGTAGTACAGTAAGGCAGCAGTGTAGTACCGTGGGGCGGCAGTGTAGTACAGTGGCGCAGCAGTGTAGTACAGTGGCGCAGCAGTCTAGTACAGTGGGGCAGCAGTGTAGTACAACGGGGCAGCAGTGTAGTACAACAGGGCGGCAGTGTAGTACAACGGGGCGGCAGTGTAGTACAATGGGGCAGCAGTGTAGTACAACGGGGCAGCAGTGTAGTACAACGGGGCAGCAGTGTAGTACAACGGGGCAGCAGTGTAGTACAACGGGGCAGCAGTGTAGTACAACGGGGCAGCAGTGTAGTACAATGGGGCAGCAGTGTAGTACAATGGGGCAGCAGTGTAGTACAATGGGACGGCAGTGTAGTACAGTGGGGCGGCAGTGTAGTACAATGGGGCGGCAGTGTAGTACAGTGGGGCGGCAGTGTAGTACAGTGGGGCGGCAGTGTAGTACAATGGGGCGGCAGTGTAGTACTATGGAGCGGCAGTGTAGTACAATGGGGCAGCAGTGTAGTACAATGGGGCAGCAGTGTAGTACAGTGGGGCAGCAGTGTAGTACAGTGGGGCAGCAGTGTAGTACAATGGGGCAGCAGTGTAGTACAGTGGGGCAGCAGTGTAGTACAACGGGGCAGCAGTGTAGTACAACAGGGCGGCAGTGTAGTACAACGGGGCAGCAGTGTAGTACTATGGGGCAGCAGTGTAGTACAATGGGGCAGCAGTGTAGTACAGTGGGGCAGCAGTGTAGTACAACGGGGCAGCAGTGTAGTACAATGGGGCAGCAGTGTAGTACAGTGGGGCAGCAGTGTAGTACAATGGGGCAGCAGTGTAGTACAATGGGGCAGCAGTGTAGTACTATGGAGCGGCAGTGTAGTACAATGGGGCGCAGTGTAGTACATGGGGCGCAGTGTAGTACAATGGGGCGGCAGTGTAGTACATGGAGCGGCAGTGTAGTACAATGGGGCAGCAGTGTAGTACAGTGGGGCAGCAGTGTAGTACAATGGGGCAGCAGTGTAGTACAGTGGGGCAGCAGTGTAGTACAATGGGGCAGCAGTGTAGTACAATGGGGCAGCAGTGTAGTACAATGGGGCAGCAGTGTAGTACAGTGGGGCAGCAGTGTAGTACAGTGGGGCAGCAGTGTAGTACAATAGGGCAGCAGTGTAGTACAACGGAGAAGGAGCTGGTCTTGTAACCTACAGGTTCGATTCCCAGGTAGGACACTGCCGTTGTACCCTTGAGCAAGGTACTTAACCTGCATTGCATCAGTATATGTCGATGTGTCCATCTGTGTAAATGGATGCAGCGTAAACGCTGTGTAAAAAAAGTGTGTAAGTCGCTCTGGATCAGCGTTTCCCAACCGGTGTGCCGCGGCACTCTGGTGTGCCGTCAGGCGAGGTCAGGTGTGCCGTGTGGAAAATGCTTTAAAAAAAATTAAATCTTTAAATGAATTTAAAAAACTTAAATGAACAAATCCCATTCACAAAAGCCAAAATAAATGTCATTAAAATACATGTCGCTTAATTAAAACCCCAAAAGCACATTCAGGCTGCTGGCGCGTCACATAAACGTCAGTACGTCGCTCGCGGTTTTTTCCTTTTGAGAGGTGTGCCGTGAGATTCTGTAAATTTGGAAAGCGTGCCGCGGAAGGGAGAAGGAAAAAGGCTTGGGAACGCTGCTCTGGATAACCGCGTCTGTTAAAACGGCCAAAATTTTAAGTCTGACGCGGGTCCAGAACGAGCTCTGACGAGGACGGGCGTGTCCTCCTTTCGTCTGGTGCGGTAAACTGTTGGCATTATTATTCGTTCATTTAGTTTCGGAGTGCCGACGCTGCAGTGCTTTCAACTGTTTCGCTCCCCCGATCTTTCAGTGACGATCGCCCGCCGCGAAATGATACATGGTGTAGTCCCCCCCATGTGCTAGTCAATCACGTGTCGAGTCACATCACGCGTGACCACAAGCCGTCATTCCTAATTCAGCGGTTTCTTTCCTTCTTCTCTCTCCCCCCGCAGGGCGAATTGGGGGAGTTTGTGATGTAAATGCCCCCCGGGCCGTTCCCTCCAATCTCATCGCCCCCCCCCCGTCCCCCCCGCGACACGGAACAGCCGCGTGGAACGCTGCGATCTGATTGGCCGGAGGCACCAGGTAGGAAAACTGTGCGGACGTGAAGATGAAAGCTGATGTTTTTTGAGGGGGGGACTGGATGGTGGTGGGGGTGTTTGGCATACACCAAGCAGAGAGCCCCATGAATGCTAACGACGTGTATATGGGGGTGTGTGGTGGGGGGCTCGGGGCTTTCGAATCGATACCGCAGACATCCTCTGGGCTTCCGTGGCGGTGTCCTGGACGTCAGCTTGATGGATGTCCTGCGTTCCGGCTCAACTCGGCCTGTTTACTCCTCCAGTCCCTGTAATGCAGGCGATGTGTTCAGGAGGAGGGGTACTCAAAACAGCTAACACAAAGAAACACACACACACACACACTCTCTCTATGACACGGCAACCCACACACCCACAGCACCATTTTAGACAGGCAACACACACACACAACACACACACACACACACACTCTCTCTATGACACGGGCACACACACACACACACACACACACACACACATATACACACACACACTCTCTATGAAACACACACACACACTCACACACACACACTATCTCAATGACACGCACAACACACACACACACACACACTCTCTATGACAGCACACACACACACACAACTCCACACACACACACACCCCTCTCTCTATGACACCGGCACACACACACACACACACCTCTCTCTATGACACGGACACACACACACACACACACACACACTCCTCTCTATGACACGGGCACACACACACACACCCACACATGCACACACTCTCTCTCTATGACACGGGCACACACGCACACACACACACACACACACACAGACACACACTCTCTCGATGACACGTGCACACACACACACACACACACACACACACAAATACACTCGCCTTCTACCATCAGTGGTGAATTTACCTGCTGTGAAAGCCATTTTATTTGTGTTAGCCTACGTGGTTGCCCTGGCAACACTTTGCCCAGGTTGCCGGAAGCTGAGATGAAAATTGGCTGGGCGGGGAGGGGGGGTGGAAGGGGGGTGGGGGAGGGCGGGGCAGGTTCACTGGACTCCTCAGGATTCGTGAGTGGGGTTGGTAGTCGCGAGGGACCTTCACTTTGGGACGAGAGTAGCGAGGGGCCGGTTTGGTAATATTACTCCGGGCCCGTTGTTTGTGTGCGGCTGGGCTGTGGCGGTTGAGTCATCGCTGCCCATGTTCCTGTTATCGCCACAAAAAGCCCCGGCAGTCTGGGCCAGGGATTTGGCTGTGCCCCCGATACAGGGACTGAGTGCTGTTCATTATGTCTGCTGCGGGTGCGATCGATGGAACTGCTCGCTCTGCCTCTCCCTCCCTCCCTCTCTCTCTCTCTCTCTCTCTGTCTCCCTCTTTCTGTCTCTGTCTGTCTCTCCATCTCCCTCTCTCTGCCTCTCTCTCTCTCTCTTTCTCTGTCTCCCTCTTTCTGTCTCTGTCTGTCTCTCCATCTCCCTCTCTCTGCCTCTCTCTCCCTCCCTCTCTCTCTCTCTCTCTCTCTGTCTCCCTCTTTCTGTCTCTGTCTGTCTCTCCATCTCCCTCTCTCTGTCTCTCTCTGTCTGTCTTGCTCTCCGTCTCCCTCTCTCTCCATCTTCCTCTCTGTGTGTCTCTCTCCATCTCCCTCCCTCTCTGCCTCTCTTTGTCTCCCTCTCTCCCTCTCTCTCCCTCTCTTCCTCTCCCTCCCTCTCTAGTCCTGCTGGCTGGTTCTGTGCTCATTAATCTGCTTCCTGGAAGTTTCTAGGGAATACATTTTTATTATTGAAATTTTTCATTATTTTCTTGTAACAAAATCAGGGATACAAATGCCATCCGTGAAACTTCTAGTCGGTGTCGGCTCGGAGGGAAATGCATTATGGGTAGCGACGAGCAGCCCTAGGCTAATCTTGATGCAACATGACAGGGCAGCAATAGATCTGTTCTAATAACGATAAAAACAACAATTAGAAAGATAAATAAATAAACTTAAACAGCCTCGAGGGAATGAGAGGGAAGAGCTGTGGTCTCAATTCAATTAAATTTGGCTTCCTCTCAGTCTGTCTCTGGGGAGGGAGTCTCATTAATAGGACTGTGTCATTAAAAATTACACGCAAACGCAGACAAATTATTCTCAGCAAACACACCTGCATATATAATAAATGAAGACACATGTTGATACATAAAAAAAACAATAAATAAATAATGAATTAATTAAAAAGCTGACCCATTGATCCTTCTATCAGAAGCCGGGTCTAATTGGGTAGTCTGTCCAGAAGGTGGAAATTGGAGGAGGAGGAAGAGGTGTGTTGGGTGAATAATTGGGGTGCAGGGAATCTGTAGGGTGGAGTAGGGAGGTGTAGGGGGGTGTAATGAGGAGTAGGGAGGTGCAGGGAGGTGTAGGGAGGAGTAGGGGGAGTGTATAGAAGTGTAGGGTGCAGTAGGGAGGTATAGGGAGGTGTAGAAAGGAGTAGTCAGGTCTAATGAGGAGTAGGGAGGTATAGGGATGTGTAGGGGGGTATAGGGTGGAGTAGGGAGGTGTAGAAAGGAATAGGGAGGTGTAGGATGGAGTAAGGAGGTGTAGGGGGGTGTGAGGAGGTGTAGAAAGGAGTAGGGAGGTGTAATGACGGGGTAGGGATGTATAGGAAGATGTTGGGAGGAGTAGGGAGGTATAGGGAGTGTAGGGGGGTATAGAGAGGTGTAGGAGTGTATAGAGGTGTAGGGGGAGTATGGGGGTGTAGGGGGTGTATGGGGGTATAGGCGGTGTAGGGGGGTAGGGGTATAGAGAGGTGTAGGGGGAGTATGGGTAATAGGGGTGTAGGGGGTATAGGGAGGTGTAGGGGGTTTAGGGAGGTGTAGGGGGTATAGGCAGGTTTAGGGAGGTGTAGGGGGTATATGGAGGTGTAGGGGGTAGGCAGGTGTAGGGGTATAGGCAGGTGTAGGGGGTATAGGGAGGTGTAGGGGGTTTAGGAGGTGTAGGGGGTATAGGCAGGTTTAGGGAGGTGTAGGGGGTATATGGAGGTGTAGGGGGGTATAGGCAGGTGTAGGGGTATAGGCAGGTGTGGGGGGGTATATGGAGATGTAGGGGAGTTTAGGGAGGTGTAGGGGGGTATAGGGAGGTGTAGGGGGGTATAGGAGGTGTAGGGGGAGTTAGGGGGTATATGGAGGTGTAGGGGAGTTTAGGGGGTGTAGGGGGTTTAGGGAGGTGTAGGGGGTATATGAGGTGTAGGGGGGGTAGGGGGGTATAGGCAGGTTTAGGGGGTATAGGGAGGTGTAGGGGGTATAGGCAGGTGTAGGGGGTTTAGGGAGGTGTAGGGGGGTATATGGAGTTGTAGGGGGAGTAGGGGGTATAGGAGGTGTAGGGGGAGTATGGGGGGTGTAGGGGGTGTATGGGGGTATAGGCAGGTGTAGGGGGGTATAGGGAGGTGTAGGGGGGTTTAGGGAGGTGTAGGGGGGATAGGCAGGTGTAGGGGGTTTAGGGAGGTGTAGGGGGTTTAGGGGTGTAGGGGGTATAGGGAGGTGTAGGGGTTTAGGGAGGTGTAGGGGGTATAGGAGGTGTAGGGGGAGTAGGGGGTATAGGAGGTGTAGGGGGATGTATGGGGGTAGTAGGGGTGTAGGGGGTATAGGCAGGTGTAGGGGGTATAGGGAGGTGTAGGGGGATTAGGGAGGTGTAGGGGGAGTAGGAGGTAGGGGGTTAGGGAGGTGTAGGGGGTATAGGGAGGTGTAGGGGGAGTAGGGAGGTGTAGGGGTAGGGATGTGTAGGGGGTTTAGGAGGTGTAGGAGGTTTAGGGAGGTGTAGGGGAGTAGGGAGGTTAGGGGGATAGGGAGGTGTAGGGGGTTTAGGGAGGTGTAGGGGGGTTAGGGAGGTGTGGGGTATAGGCAGTGTGTGGGGGATAGGGAGGTGTAGGGGGGTTCAGGGAGGTGTAGGGGGGTATAGGCAGGTGTGGGGGGAATAGGAGGTGTAGGGGGTATAGGCAGGTGTGGGGGGTATAGGGTGGTGTAGGGGGGTTTATGGAGGTGTAGGGGGGTTTATGGAGGTGTAGGGGGGTACAGAGAGGTGTAGGGGGGTGTAATATAGCCGGTCAGACCTTGATGAGTCGGGTCCTTTAGTGCATGCTCAGGAGCGTTGAGGGTGGAAGTGTGTTGGAGACAGGTGAGGCTAATTAGGATCCCCTCCACAGTTTGGCTCTGCCTAGCTTCCTGGAGGTCGAAGGTCACAATCGCGTTGTTCATTATTCAGCACTTAATTGATCCATTAAAGCAGTTGATTACACACTCAGTCCACCTCATCTGAACTCTCGGGTCTGAATTATTGGCCAATTTTTTAAAGATTTACTTAAATTAACACTGCCTTCCAAGGACAGGAGTGAATACCGCTATTCAGGAGTGAATACCGCTATTCCCCCCACACAGTGGCGGGAACAGTGGAACTGATGTAGGGCCCCGGGGGGGGGGGCGGATGGAGGCCTCACAAGGTCCGACCTAAAAAGTTTTCTTTGGGAAGTGGGGCCCCACAGGGACCGCATATGCACAGGATCCAGAATTTCGTCCTACGCCCCTGCCACTGTTCAGCCGCGTCCCCGGCCCGGTCCTTCCATGGAGTAGAAGAGAAACCGCGTCCACCCAACCCGCCCAGTTAACGAGAGACGCCATCGACCAGCTTTAGCGCCGAGAGCGCCGCCGAAGCTCCCGCTCGGGTGCGCCCGCCACCGCCAGAGATCACCGATGGCGGGAAACTGGCGGCAGCCGCTCCGAAAAGGCTCGGTTTCCGCGGTCCCACCGTCGATTAGCTGCGCGTGCGTGACGAAGCGTCCGCAGAACCGCGGGTCGCGGATTCTTCACCCGCGTGACCGCCTAACCCCCCCCCCCCCCCCCCCGCTCCATTACCCATCAGCCTTTGTGTCGTAAATGTTTCGCCTCTGCCGCTTATGATGTCAGCCGCGCATCCGCTACTACAAGAACCCCCCCCCCCCCCCCTGCCCCGCCCCCCCCACAGTGTGTTGATGGCCCGTGAGACTGACGGCTCTCTCAACAGTGCGTCAAAACAAAGACCAAACGCTTTGCGCCGTACCCACGGATAGGACTTTTTTTAAAAGCCCGTAGGGTTGTTGGTTTGTTTCCTCGTTTGCCGTCATCGGCCGTATCCTCAGGAAGGAGTGCGGGGCCAGCGGATGGCTGTGTGCGTCCTTCCCTCTCGCCCGTGAGAGAGAGCGAGCGCTCGCACGCCTGTTAAAGCGGGCACGGAGTCGGCGAACTCCGCCATCGCGTGACCAATCGGGCCCGGCTCGCCAAACGCCGCTTGAGCCGCCGAACCTCTGCAGAGGCCTGCTGACAAACTGGCGTCAGGAAAGGGAGGGAGGGGAGGGAGGGAGAGGAGGGAGAGAGGGAGAGAGAGGAGGGAGGGGAGGGAGGGAGGGAGGGAGGGAGGGAGGAGAGGGAGGGAGGGAGGGAGAGAGAGAGAGGAGGGAGGGAGGGAGGGAGGAGAGGGAGGGAGGGAGGGAGAGAGGGAGGGAGGGAGAGAGGGAGGGAGAGAGGGAGGGAGAGAGAGAGGGAGGGAGGGAGGGAGGGAGGGAGGGAGAGAGCTTGGAACGTCCTCGTCTGACACCAATCCCGGAGAGCGTTGTTTTCCTTTTTTCCCATTTTTTTTTCTTCACGCCGTTCACATCAAAGGAAGCTCACCTCTTCGCGCGCGGAGGAGCCGCCGGCGCCTGCTTCCTGTCGCCGGGGTTTTTATCGCCAAGCGGCGCTCCCCGGGGCCTGAGCCGCGGCTCCTCCCCCCTAAGGCAGCACAGCCAGTAGCAGCTCAGAGGAGGTCAGGAGGCGGGGCAACAGGGTTGGTCATATCTCCTCTTTTCACTTCAAGTGAGGAAGAGGAGGAAGGGGAGGAGGAAGGGGATTAAAGTGGTGCAGTTCGCTACCCACCCCCTCACTAAACCTCACATTACCTGGTTCCTTATGCAGGACATGCATGCATCATGTTTGTGAGTGTGTGTGTGTGTGAGTGTGTGCATATGTGTGTGTGTAAATGTGTGTGCATATGTGTGTGTGTGTGTAGCAGGAGGCTAAATCTGAAGCAGAGCAAGACTTACAGACTCCTGGAGGAGACAGGGGTCTCAGTCTGGCTCCAGATTAGGCCCCCCACCCCCGGGGAACACCCTAAACCCCCCTCCCTGATCCCCACCTGACAGACGGGCTTCGCCCATGTGAGGGCATTCCTTTAATTCAACATGGCACTGTTAAGATGAGGAGCGTAATCTGGGTCAGAGTCGGGGGTGAGGGCGGTTTGGGCAAAGAGGACAAAGAACTGGAAATGGGACAGAGATATCACAGCCCCTCCCATGTACTCAGGTAACCCCCAACCCAAAAAGAAAGACCCATTTATAGTGGCTCAGTCGCCTGCTGAGTTACTATAAATATTCACCATTTCATTTTCAGTCCCAATTCCTGCCAGGACTGAGGTGGCTTCTTTTCTCTTTATTATTTATTTTTGTTTCAGTCTTTTGTGTTTTCTGCTTTCTGGGCCACGTCCGCCTCGAGAAGGAGACGGCCGTCTCAACAGGGGGCTCGAACCCGCGATAGATAAATGCTAAACAAATCATGAATAAAAATTAATTGAACTCCAGTCACATAAGCTTGCAGAATCACCCCGCCATGGAGGATCAGGGGCATTTTTCAGGTCACAAACTGAAGTTTCAATTAACTTCCCGAGTCGGGTGAACCGAAATTGGAGTTGACCCCCCGACCACCCCCACCCCCCCTCCCCCCTCCCCCCAGCCTTCAAAAAAACATGCCTGAAGCCAGCATCTGGTACGTCTCTCGCACCTGTGCACCGCCGTCCCCGTGCGCTAGAAACAGCTGTCGGGTGGATCCGCAACGCGGCCTATGCCATCTCCGACCGCAGCACGCAAAAAAAATAAAATAAATAATAAAATAAATAAGTAAATCTGAGCGGAGCATATTGCATTTTTCCCTTTTAGCTCACCGAGGCTTTGATATCGCGGGGCGTGCGTTATGATGCGTGCGTTATGATGCGTGCGTTATGATGCGTGCGTTATGATGCGTGCGTTATGATGACTCAGAAAGAAGCCGAATTCACTTTCTCCACGAGCGCGTAGCTCTGAAAATGCGCCCTCGATCCCCGGTCTTCGTTGCGTTTACGTTCGACTCTCGTGGCGTTTCGGCGCTCCCCTTGTTAATGAATCTCACCCCTCTCTCTCTCTCTCTCTCTTTTTCAATTTGTGTTTTTGTTCTCCAATAAGTTTGTTTAGATTTTTGTTGTTGTTGTTGCACTGATTCAAGGACCACGATGGAAATAAGTCCAGGACCTTTTCGAGTTATCCTTGGCAATTTCTTCACATGAAAGTCTTTTGATACATGTGTTTTAATTTAGTCAAATAAACTAAACTAGAATAAACTAAGATTAAGGACAGCTTATGTTTGCAGGTAGCTCCTATGGCCGAGGTAAATAGCGTAGTTTTTCGTAGTTTCTATCTCAGTTTGGCTTGCGCTTAATGTCAGCTTGTTTCCGTATGCTATAGGTCAGGTGGTGTTCATTGTATTTGAAACATAAATAGGAAATGCAGCATTAGCTAGGTTAGCCTCTGCTTCTTCTGTCTAGTACAATTTACAATGGGGAGCCACCTCAGATGGCGGCCATGTGCAATTCCCTCCATTTAACTATGCCTTCTGATTTCTGCATAACACCTATAAACTGGAGATGAGGTCTGTGGCATCCCTGACACTCAAATAAATATAACCAACATGCTATGAAGCACATTGAGGGAAGTGTACAGTGGTGGATCCATGTTAGGAGGGGATTCCCTGTAAGAATCTACACAAGTTCTGTGCGGCATTTGTGTTTCTGTAATATATGTTTGCATGTACTGTTTGTTGCCCGAATACATGTGAGTGTATGACTCAATTTTTCCAATATGGGAGCAATAAAGTATTACTAATTCTACTACTGCTGCTGCTACTACTGCTGCTGCTACTACTACTACTACTAGGGTGTCTGATTTGGCAGTGTAGAGGCTGGGGAACTGGGTTTGTAACTCTGTGGTTTTGGGTTTGAATCACAGGTGTGAACCCTGCTGTTTTGTACCCAACAGCAAAAGCACTTAACATGATGTGCTTCAGCAACAACAAAAAAAAAGAAAATAAATGGATCGTACGGAAAAAATGTGGTCCGTGTGAGTTTCACTCCACATGAATGTAATTTAGCGCTAAAATGTTGCCAGTGCTTCTCTGTGGGGGTTAAGGATACGTCACTGGATGGTAATTAGTCTGTCCTCGGGTCCACCCCGTCTCACTGCCGCGCAAAGGGACCTTTTTGTTTTCACCGAACGGCATCGGTCCGAACCGCCCAGCAGCACAGCTGTCACTAATAAGGAAGCACTAGAAATAGTGAAGGCGAGTAAAAGGCCATTCAGTTTTAAGTAGCCGATTGGCTGTAAAAGAGCACGCGGGTGGCTAGCGTAGTTACCGTGCGCGTGCTGCGGCGATGTAGCGCGTCTGCCCGCTGCTCTGGGGTTATCGCCAGCCGAGTCTGCCGCGGCCGCGCACGGAACTCGGGTGGGTGCGCCGCCCATTCCCCCGCTGCAGGAGCCCGTCTGGATAAGCGAGTCTGCTCGGGGGGAAGGTAGCGCAGCGTACCGGAGCGAGCGCGTCGAGTGCGGCGCTCGGGGGGAAGGTAGCGTAGCGTACCGGAGGGAGCGTGTCCAGTGCGGCGCTCGGGGGGAAGGTAGCGTAGCGTACCGGAGGGAGCGTGTCGAGTGCGGTCTCGTAGCGGTTTGTCCACAGGCACTGGCATCCCAGCCTGTTCGCGCTGCTTTGCATATTCATCAGGATCAAAATCGCACGTACGGGAAGAAGGGCGCGACCCAACGGAATGCCGCAGTAAGTTTGGGCTTCCGTTAAACGTCGGCTTGTTTTGAGCAGCATGTAGACTATTAAAAAAAATAAATAGAATACATGGATTTGTTTTAAAGAGAGCACGCGCACAATGGGCACTCTTAGTAGAAAGTCGTGCGGGGTGCACCTGTCCTAACTGTGAGACCGCTTCCTGTTGTTCAGAATCACGAACGTAGCCTGCTAGTTCCAGTTAACGAGGCCTTCCGCTTTGTTTCAGAAACCAAGCGCATTTCTGTCACAGCCTGAAGAAAAGCAGCCGAGCCCACCTCCTTGAATAGTATTTGCGGTAATTGGTTTCATTTCAGTTCATTTTTTAGACAGTACCGCCGTTGACAACAGGTTGGTTGTCGACAGTCAAAGAGCAGATTTTGCCTAAAAGGTCAAACGTTAATCTCAGAAGGCTGATCTCTGATCGCGCTTCACACATTCAGAAAATATAATCGTGACGCGCGTTGCAAAGCGAAAACTGTTCACTGCCACTGAATTGTAAAATGGCGGAAAAACAGTATTGATCTTACAGGAGTAATATCCATGTCTTCAGAACGACTGTTTTATTGGCTAGCCTGTTTACGAGTCGATTTCCGTCTGAGTTAATTTTACTGGCTCGGCTCCTGAGGTCCTGCGTGCCAATCCTGTTCGTCACAGCGGAGTTAAGACTTACGATTTCTATTTTTTCCGCATTTTTTCCCCCCCCGATTTAATTCGTCCCTCGCCGGTTATTCCGTGTCTCCGCTTTAATTAAATCGCCCTCGTTCGCTCGCCCCCGCGCCATGGTAACGGCTTGTTCATTAAGACGCTGAGCGCGGTTGGGCGGGTGGGCGCTCACAATGTGACCGCACGGGCGTGCTAATTTGTCTAATGGAAGCTTAGCGCGTCCAAAAAGCCGTTCATTAGCTGGAGTGATCGCCCCGCTTTCACAGCCCTAGTTTACTTCCTGCCTGGCTAACAGGGCCCCCGTGCGGTGGGCCGCCCTGCGCGCGGGGCGTCTGCGGCGCTGCCCGACTGACCCTCGCCTCCCCGCCCGCCTTGGCCTTTTACCGAAATGCGGCAACAGCGAAGGGAGGTTGGCCCACTTTCCATTGCGGTGTTGCGAAAAAGGTTAATATTGCATAGCAACCGCACCCGGCAACGGCAACTGTATTTATTTACTCTCCCGATTCAGAGGCCTTTGTACAACGCAGGTTTTCCGACAACCGCTTTCAAAACAAGTCAGGAGTTCGACTCCTACAAAAAGAGGGGAACTTTTTTTTTGGACGACGCAGTCTTTCACCACAAGTTTTAACCGTTAGGCAAATGAAATTGATATCAAGATCAGTTTTTTTTTTCTCCTGCCGATAGGCTACCCTGAAATCACGGTTGCATATTCATCTCAACGTTTCATCTTCTAATTAGACTTCGGCTTTTTTTTTTCCCTCCGTCTTTTTTGTTCTCTGTTTTTGTTCTCAGCAAAGCTGGGTAAACAACCTCGTTCAGCTGAAGCGTGACGCGCGTGCCTGCACTTAGTCCGTCCGCACGCAATTAAGATCGCTCCGGATAAAAGCGCGTGCTGAATGAATTCAGCGCAGCTTAACAGCCACCCGAAACAACACGCTCTTACTTTGCAGAGAAAGAACGGTCTTTGGTACGGCTTGAAGCGTTAATCCCGCCTTCTTGGCCGGGAGAAGGGGCAGACGGCTCTCGCTCAGCGTGAGACGCGTAGGCCACTGTGAATCAGAGGCTGGCCTGTGTCATGTGGAAAAGCTGGTTCGGTCAGCGGGTACTGCTGGAACAGGGAGGTTCGCATGATTTATGGAGCTTTAGTTTGTCGTTTTTAAACGTGTGTGTGTTTCCACGTCCCTTGGGTTTGGGGTGGGGTGGCCTGGGGGGGGGGGGGGTGTCAGAGGTGACAGACTGCTTCCTGGAGTCAGTAAAATATTTGACCTGCCACAAATTTGTAGCTTTGAAATTTTGTATGTTGCATTTCTTTTATACCGGAAATGCATTTTGGCCAGAACTTTTCCTGAAAAGACAAAAACAAATGCATATAGTTTAATTGCCTTCTCTCAGAGATAAAAAACAAGCACTGATTTAAATTCAGGCTTACTGGTCAGGGGAAAAAAAAAACATTAATTTGCCAAACGCTTCGTCAGGGGTTACTGACTTCCTGCGATGTAGCCCCGCCCCCCCGTCAATGAGGCAAACGGATTACCTGTCATGTATAACCCCCCCTCCCTGGGATCTGGGGACGATTCTGTTATCTCCCAAAGTCGGGTTGGTGTATTTGTTCACTTCGAAGCCGGTTCGGCGTTGCTGTGGTTACAGTGTTTACAGAAGAGGTGTGAAAATTAAATGTGGAAGCGAGGCGGGGGATGTGCTGGCTGGAAGTGATTTAGATTGAACAGGGGGGGCTGTTTGTTTGGATGATGAGGTTTTTGGGAGCCGGTGAAGGCCGAGGCTCGGGTCCTTTCGCTCGTTCGCTCGCTACGCCGCGTGCTTCGAGCCGGAGTTCGGCGGAGTTCGCGTCGGTCTCTCCGGCTCGTCCGTTCGCGCCCGTCTCCGTAATTCGATGACCCCCCTGGGAAGCACGGCGCCTGGATTAAGGCGCTAATTCCTGCTAACGGCTAAAGCAGAACAGAAGCCTCGCCCGCCAAAAGCTAGCGCGCGATTAGCGGATTTAATGAGCAGAAATGAGGGGCGGGGGGGTGTATAGTTTAGCATTTTTCTGTAATGAAGGCGTTCCAGGAAGCAGAAAGGAGAAGCGGTTTTTGAGCATGCGGCTGCTGGAAACGCGGTAATGCTGTTCTCCGGTCCTGTCTCTTTTTAAAAAAGTGATTTTAATGAGCGGAGGCTTGCGAGGTCACTGCGTTGGGAGAACCGGGCCTTTTCCGGCTGCAGAACCGGGACGCGCGGGGTGTGCAGTCGCCGTGACGACCCAGCCCCCCCCCCTCCCCTCCCCCAGGGTTGGTGGGGTGGGGGACGCTTTTTTGCGAATGAATCTCTCGCTCCCGCGCGCCCTCTCTGCTCGATAATATTGAGCGGCTGGCGCCTCGGACCCGTCTGCGTGTGGGCGAGTCGTACATCTTTATACATCTTCATCGGGAGCTTCCCCCTCATCCTCTCCCCCATCCCACCCCCACCCTCTCCCCCATCCTCTCCCCCACCCCACCCCCACCCTCTCCCCACCACACCCCCACCCTCTCCCCATCCTCTCCCCACCCCTACCCCACACCTCTCCCCATCCTCTCGCCATCCCCACCAACACACTACCACACACACCAACATAACATCACACGCTGCACCACACACACAAACACACCTCAACCCCCACATCACACGACCACACAAAGCACCCTCAGACCCCCCACACACACACACACACACACACACACACCCTCAGAACCCCCCCACACACCACACACAAAGCACCCTCGAACCCCCCCCACACACACACACACACAACACCCTCAGACCCCCCCACACCACACACACACACACACAAAGCACCCTCAGAACCCCCCACACACACACACACACACACACAAGCACCCTCAGAACCCCCCCACACACACACACCACACAACACCCCAACCCCCCACACACACAACACACAGCACCCAACCCCCCCACACACACACACACACACACAAGCACCCTCAGACCCACCCCCACACACACACACACACACACACACACTCACTCTCACACTCTCAACCCCAAAGTTGTGTGGTGCTCTTGGCGGCTGTGCAGCTGCTGTGGGGGGGTTAAGTGTTTGTGTAAAGCGTGCTGTTATGACAGAGGAGGGAGGTAACCAGAGCGGACGGTTCAGAACGCAAGCCGCTCCAGGAACAGATGAAAAGGAGGTGGGGAGGAGGAGAGGAGGAGAGGAGGAGGGGTGGGGAGGAGGAGAGGAGGAGGTGTGGGGGGGGGGACGCTGGCCGCGGGTGATTTATCGCACGGTCTAAGCGGAGCAGGGCGAGCAGCCACCCCATTTGTCCTCATCGCCTCCGAAAATTGGCCCTGCACCCCCCCTCCCACCCCCAGCGGCGGCAGTTTAATGAGCTCTTCTGTTCTTCTGATCTTTCCGTTTATTCTTACTTCTTATCCTTTCCTTCTCAAGTGCTCCCTCTCTCTCTCTCTTTCTCTCTCTCTCTCTCTCTCTTTTCCGTTCTCTATCTCTTTCTGTCCTTATTCTTCCTCTCTTGCATTCTTTCTCTCTCTCATTCCTCCAATCCACCACCTTTCTTCTCACTTTTTCAATTCATGACATATTTAAAAATACACTTGCTCTCTCACTCTTTCTCTCCCCCATCCTTAAACCTCCCCTCTCCCATTCTTTCCATCCTGCGCTCTCTCTCTCTCTCTTTCTCTTGCAGGTTCCTCGCTCTACCCTCCACTCTGAACCACGCCCTCTTCTCCTCTCTTTCCATCCAGTTTTTCCTCCTCTTCTCCTGTGCTCTTTCGTTCTCTCGCTCACGTTTTGCTTTCCACTTGTCGCTCCTTCCTGTCTTGTGAGCGGTGGGTCACCTCATTTGTGTTTTGTAAAACTGTCACTGTAAATGTTTATTTTGTAATCAGGGCTCGTCTGAAAAAGAGACCTTAGTCTCAGTGGGACTTCCCTGCAATAAAGGTTTCAAGTCAAGTCAAGTCACCGCAGATAACATTAATTATGAACACCTTAAGGTGGTCGCTATATTGGGACTGAAACTTATTGCCTTGGCTGCCATTTTGGGAAGTAATAAAAACTAGAAGTGTGGAGATGAAAGATTAGGTCTCGTAAAAGGCTGTTCTAGTCAACAGTCCCTGGGAAGCGGCCTATAGGAGGAGCCAATGCTGACCAACAGAAGGAGCATTTCAAAGCGCCAGTGCCAGCCAGCAGGGGCGTAAGCAGACGCTTCTGTGTTGTGTGAGGGGATTAGAAAGGCCTCTTCTACCCAGAAAAGCTTGCTAATAGATGGGCCTTCATTAGCAAACTGGTCTAGCAGCATTTTCTGCAAACAGGGTTATTATTTGGGAGGGCCTTCCGATGTTGGGCCCAAAGCTAATCGATGTTGGGAGAAGGTCTGGCCCTGTCGCTGTTAATCTAGCCCTCAGTTTCTTTTCCAAAAAGGGGGAGGGACGGAGAACTAGGTAAAAGAGGAGAGGGAAAGGGGGAGACGAGCCAAGAGAGAACTGGAGAAAGACGGGAAGAGCGGGAGTGTGGTAGAGAAAGGGCGAAAGAGGGTTAGCAGAAGAACGGCATGCTACCCGTCTTCCGTCCAGACGTGACTCGAGTCAAAAAATAAACGGACTCTCGCTCGCTGCGGACTATCTGAAAGAGGCAGACGTGGAATCACGATATCAACATCGCTTTGCACTGTGATAGCGAAGAAAGGAATTAGGCATGGCATTCCGGGGGGGGGGTGGGGGGGGAGGAGGAGAGGGGATACTGAACCTGCATCATGAATCCTAATTCTGCTTGTGATGTCACCCAGGGGGCTGAAATTCAGCACAAAGTAGGTAGGAGGTACTGACCTGGAAAAAAAACTGAACTTCAATGCCGAAATAATGAAATGGGGACAGGTGAGCCACCATCACACTCCAGAGAGGTGCCCTACCAATCACGGAGAACGTTGGTAATAAGGAACAGAACAGCGCCAGCTGTGATTGGTCGATACTTTCTGGCTTAACTGCCCAGGTGCCGTTAAAAAGGACCTCTGAAGTGTAGCCAGAAGGTATCCACCAACTGTCCTGTTTCCTGTTCCCAGCGTACTCTGCCATTGGCTGAAATCGTCTCTGGTTTTCCGAGCTCTAGCTGAGGACAAGAACGTCCTGTCCCTGTTTTTTTGTTTTTGCATCCCTGTTGCGTTAGAGCAGGTATGTTCCTCCCGGTTTTCGCGATTGCTGTTTCCCAGAGAACGCGAGGCTGTCGGGGCGTTAGGAATCCCGCGGGGCTCAACTGAACACCGCCGCAGCCTGAACGCCGACTCGGGACGAGAACAGCCCTCCTTCCTTCCCGTGCTCCGGGTGAAGGCTGAACTCGTTAAACTGTGCGTTTTGAAAGGAGGGAGACAGTAAAGATTGTTGAAAAATGAAAGATGTGCTGATTGAACGCGGGCCAGGCTCTCAGGCACTTCGCTGGAAGAGCGTTTAATGAGGGCGCGCGATCCCAAAACAAGGCCCCGGGCTTCCAGGCTTACCTGGGGCCCGGTAGCAGGGGCGCGTTCATTTTGGAGGTGCAGGTTCCCCCCCCCCCCCCCCGTGGGAGCAGTGTCTTCTGGGCTTCTGTTCTCCGTTTTCTTCTCAAACCTTGAATATTAATAAAACATGCTTTTATATTTTATTTTTTGGCTTGTTATCAAATTGCCTCAAGTGAACCAACAGATTTTTGCGAACGTGTGGGACAGAGCAGGAGGGGGTCTGTGGTCTGCAGATTTGTGATTGTGATCAGCGGAGGTCGTGTTGCGATTTGTGATGGGATGCAGGGGAGGTGGTCTGTGGTCTGCAGATTTTTGGAGTGTGGATGCAGGGCAGGAGGGGGTCTGTGGT
>NC_057940.1:47828975-47843975 GCF_018555375.3 Anguilla rostrata | reverse complement strand
TTATGTAAGCCCTCTACTCCTATCCTTAACCTGTCACTCTACTCCTATCCTTAACCTGTCACTCTACTCCTATCCTTAACCTGTCTCTCTACTCCTATCCTTAACCTGTCGCTCTACTCCTACCCTTAACCAGGCTCTCTTATGTAAGCCTTCTACTCCTGTCCTTAACCTGTCGCTCTACTCCTATCCTTAACCTGTCACTGTTATGTAAGCCCTCTACTCCTATCCTTAACCTGTCTCTCTTATGTAAGCCCTCTACTCCTATCCTTAACCTGTCACTCTACTCCTATCCTTAACCTGTCTCTCTACTCCTATCCTTAACCTGTCGCTCTACTCCTACCCTTAACCAGGCTCTCTTATGTAAGCCTTCTACTCCTGTCCTTAACCTGTCGCTCTACTCCTATCCTTAACCTGTCACTGTTATGTAAGCCCTCTACTCCTATCCTTAACCTGTCTCTCTTATGTAAGCCCTCTACTCCTATCCTTAACCTGTCGCTCTACTCCTACCCTTAACCTGTCTCTCTTATGTAAGCCCTCTACTCCTATCCTTAACCTGTCACTCTACTCCTATCCTTAACCTGTCTCTCTACTCCTATCCTTAACCTGTCTCTCTTATGTAAGCCCTCTACTCCTATCCTTAACCTGTTACTCTACTCCTATCCTTAACCTGTCTCTCTACTCCTATCCTTAACCTGTCTCTCTTATGTAAGCCCTCTACTCCTATCCTTAACCTGTCTCTCTTATGTAAGCCCTCTACTCCTATCCTTAACCTGTCACTCTACTCCTATCCTTAACCTGTCACTCTACTCCTATCCTTAACCTGTCACTCTACTCCTATCCTTAACCTGTTGCTCTACTCCTACCCTTAACCTGTCTCTCTTATGTAAGCCCTCTACTCCTATCCTTAACCTGTCACTCTACTCCTATCCTTAACCTGTCTCTCTACTCCTATCCTTAACCTGTCGCTCTACTCCTACCCTTAACCTGTCTCTCTTATGTAAGCCCTCTACTCCTGTCCTTAACCTGTCGCTCTACTCCTATCCTTAACCTGTCACTGTTATGTAAGCCCTCTACTCCTATCCTTAACCTGTCTCTCTTATGTGAGCCCTCTACTCCTATCCTTAACCTGTCGCTCTACTCCTATCCTTAACCTGTCTCTCTACTCCTATCCTTAACCTGTCTCTCTTATGTAAGCCCTCTACTCCTATCCTTAACTTGTTGCTCTTATGTAAGCCCTCTACCCCTATCCTTAACCTGTCTCTCTACTCCTATCCTTAACCTGTCGCTCTCTACTCCTATCCTTAACCTGTCTCTCTTATGTAAGCCCTCTACTCCTACCCTTAACCTGTTCTCTTATGTAAGCCTCTACTCCTATCCTTAACCTGTCGCTCTACTCCTATCCTTAACCTGTCTCTCTACTCCTATCCTTAACCTGTCGCTCTACTCCTACCCTTAACCTGTCTCTCTACTCCTATCCTTAACCTGTCTCTCTTATGTAAGGCCTCTACTCCTATCCTTAACCTGTCTCTCTTATGTGAGCCCGCTGCTGTTAATTGGCACGTTAAGTGACTGTTTATTTTCCTGGGGAACAGAGGCGCTGAGAACCGAGAGGCGCGGCCGGCCGATTGGCCGACTGATGTTTATTGAAGCCGCGGCGGCTTTGATTGAGGGCCCCTCCAGCGCTCCGGGGGTCCTTCGCCTTGTTTTCCTTCCTTTTATCGCCGTTTTAGGGAGAGGGGAGGTGAGAGGAGGACAGGACGGCGTGGGGTATTGATCAGATAAGAGGGCTGGGAATGCACAGTCAGGCCCCCCCCGCCAGCCCCCCCTCCCCCTCCCTTTTGTGTAAATCTTAGTCTCAGAGTCCCTCAAGGGCCCCTCTCATTGGGTGGAATGAAGACCAATGGGGAGGGGAGCGTGTAAGCCCCGCCCCTCAGACCTACCCCTGGGTAACACGCCTATCGGTAATGCTTTCAGCGTTTTAGACACTGGCGAAAATGTGAAAGAAAAAGGAAAATGCCCCGGAGAATTTTGACAAGACGCTAACGATGCTAATGAAAAGCTGCGCCTTGGGAGATGGTTGTCCTGGATACTGCTGCACAGGAGGGTTCTTTAACCCTTTAAGGCTCTTAGGTCACAGTCGCTACTGGTGGTTGAAAGCAACTGAGTTCTAGAACCCTGGCTTAGAATTTTGGAAAGAACATTCCAATGAAACCTGCGCTTCACAGGGTTAAAGTCACCGGTAGCCTGCGGGGATTTCTCTGTTGTTCTAAAGCCGGCGTTTTCAACCGGTTTCGAGAGTTCGACCCCCACCCCCCTGTTGGTAAGCCCAGGTTCTAAAGGCCCGCCTAATCTGATCTGAAGCAGATAATAGAAACCTTCCTCCAGGGAAATATCCGCACGGTCACGGGGAGCGAGAGAAGTGGTTCGGCTAGTTGTGTGCCTGTCTTCCCACCCCCCCCCCCACCCCACCCACCCAAATACAGACATGCCTGATATTTTTTTTTATGGGGGTGAGGTTTACCTTATTTTATGACTGCAGATGGCCTCCGGGTGCATTGTGGGATTGAGGAGCTGACGGATGGGCCCCTGTGATCCTCCTGGCCTTATTTTACGAGCTGATTATGCCTGTAGAAACCGCCATCTGCAGGGAGCCTCCCGGACTCCCCAGTCGCGCACATGATTTTTGATGAACTGATGTACTCCACAGAGAAATCGATGCCCTTGAGAGTAAGATTACAGAAACTCAGCGCATTTCTGTATTCAGACCTGTATTCAGGTCCTGATATCAGGCCATTTATGGGTTGAATGAATACATTTTTGCTTGTTGTTTCATGAAATTCTTTCATCCATCTACCCACCCATCCATTAATTAGGTCATCATTTCAGTTATTCTTTCGTTCATTAGTTAATTAATTTATTCATTCCTTTATTTGCCAGATAAGCTGTTGAAAACCATGTTCTGTATCTTGACTGAACATTCTAATGCTGATGTAACACTACTGCTAACTGAAAGCAACAGAGTTCTAGAACACTGACATAGAATTTTGAAAATAACATTCCAAAAAAAGCCCTACTCTTCAAAGGGTTAAGCAGGTAGGACTTTTGAGACCTCTGTCCTCGTTAGCAGCGCTGACCTGGTGTATTATCATGTGTATCTGTGAGACCCTGTGTTTGTGGCTCCGCTGCTCACTGTGCTGTGAGGCCCTGTGTTTGTGGCTCCGCTGCTCACTGTGCTGTGAGGCCCTGTGTTTGTGGCTCCGCTGCTCACTGTGCTGTGAGGCCCTGTGTTTGTGGCTCCGCTGCTCACTGTGCTGTGAGGCCCTGTGTTTGTGGCTTTGTGCTGCTCACTGTGCTGTGAGGCCCTGTGTTTGTGGCTTTGTGCTGCTCACTGTGCTGTGAGACACTGTGTTTGTGGCTCTCCTCTCTGTGCTGTGAGACCCTGTGTTTGTGGCTTTGTGCTGCTCACTGTGCTGTGAGATCCTGTGTTTGTGGCTCTCCTCTCTGTGCTGTGAAACCCTGTGTTTGTGGCTTTGTGCTGCTCACTGTGCTGTGAGACACTGTGTTTGTGGCTCTCCTCTCTGTGCTGTGAAACCCTGTGTTTGTGGCTTTGTGCTGCTCACTGTGCTGTGAGACCCTGTGTTTGTGGCTTTGTGCTGCTCACTGTGCTGTGAGACCCTGTGTTTGTGGCCCTGTGCTGCTCACTGTGCTGTGGGACCCTGTGTTTGTGGCTCTCCTCTCTGTGCTGTGAGACCCTGTGTTTGTGGCTTTTCTCTCTGCGCTGCTCACTGTGCTGTGGGACACTGTGTTTGTGGCTCTCCTCTCTGTGCTGTGAAACCCTCTGTTTGTGGCTTTGTGCTGCTCACTGTGTTGTGAGATCCTGTGTTTGTGGCTCTCCTCTCTGTGCTGCTCACTGTGCTGTGGTACCCTGTGTTTGTGGCTCTCCTCTCTGTGCTGCTAGCCTCGTGTTAGCGTGTATCAGGGGAGCATGGTGAATGAGATGAGGAGGAGGTCATGGGTCAGATTTTATTTTATGATTTTTTTTGCTGGAGGCAGCAACTCTGGAAGCTGCCGGCAAAATCTGGTTAGTGTTACTGTAAGCCTGGGGCCTCACAGTCTTACAAACACACAGACGCAAGCACGCACATGCACACACGCACACACTCGCACGAACACTCACACACATGCACACACACACACACACACTCACACACACACATGCAGGCACACACACACACACTCACACATGCACATGCAGGCACACACAAACACACGCACACACACACACATGCAGGCACACACATACACACTCACACATGCACATACACGCACGCACAAACACATAAATAAATTACATTTGACAAGATATACATGTGCTTGATCTGTGAACAACACAATACATTATGTTATACGTTGTGCATTTTGATCGATATTTCGGAGGTTAAACAAACTTTTTCCACACGTACGTATTTTACTGTAAACACGGCGATGTTGTTTATGGTTCACGGTCTCCAGCCGAGCATTCCGGAACATTCTGTTCTGACTGAATCCCACGACGTCGATGGGACGAGGTCAGGGGCTCAGCCAATCAGAGAGGGGCTCAGAACAGCTCCAGCATCCCCCATGTCTGGACCCCCCCCCCCCCCCCCATCTGCACCCTGTACCTATTGTCTGGTTACTCTGTTGTAAGTCGCTCTGGATAAGAGCGTCAGCTAAATACCTATAATGTAATGTAATGTAATGTAATGTCCTAATCTGGGGTGGTGCGTACCTAAACGCTTCCCCCTCATGGACTATAGGGGGCGCCAAGCGTACCCCCACCGCTCTCAGTTCAGGTTCCTGGGAGTAGCTCTGGACAGCGCCGGTGTGGGGGGCAGGTTTTTGTTCTAACCCGACCCCAAGACACCTAACTGTACTTATCAAGGTTGTGACTGAAGCCTATGATTAGTCAATCAGTTGCTGCAGTCTGTGACTGTGACTGTGTGTGTTTATGTGAGTCTGTGAGTGTGTGTGTGTTTGTGCTAGTCTGTGAGTGTGTCTGTGTGTGAGTGAGTTTGTGAGTCTGTGAGTGTGTGTGTGAGTCTGTGTGTGAGTGAGTTTGTGAGTCTGTGAGTGTGTGTGTGAGTGAGTTTGTGAGTCTGTGAGTATGTCTGTGTGTGAGTCTGTGTGTGAGTGAGTTTGTGAGTCTGAGTGTGTGTGTGAGTCTGTGTGTGAGTGAGTTTGTGAGTGTGTGAGTGTGTGAGTGAGTCTGTGTGTGAGTGAGTTTGTGAGTGAGTTTATGAGTCTGTGAGTGTGTGTGTGAGTGAGTTTGTGAGTCTGTGAGTGTGTGAGTGAGTGTGTGTGTGAGTGAGTTTGTGAGTCTGTGAGTGTGTGTGTGAGTGAGTTTGTGAGTCTGTGAGTGTGTGTGAGTGAGTTTGTGAGTCTGTGAGTGTGTGAGTGAGTCTGTGTGAGTGAGTTTGTGAGTGTGTGTGTGAGTGAGTTTGTGAGTGTGTGTGTGAGTGAGTCTGTGAGTCTGTGAGTGTGTGTGTGTGTGTGTTTGTGCTAGTCTGTGAGTGTGTGAGTGAGTGTGTGTGTGTGAGTTTGTGAGTGTGTGTGTGTGTGTGTGTGTGTGAGTCTGTGAGTGAGTCTGTGAGTGTGTGTGTGTTTGTGCTAGTCTGTGAGTGTGTGATTGAGTTTGTGAGTCTGTGACTGTGTGAGTGAGTCTGTGTGTGTGTGAGTCTGTGTGTGTGTGTGTGTGTGAGTGTGTGTGTGTGTGTGTGTTAGTCTGTGAGTGTGTGTGTGTGAGTGAGTCTGTGTGTGAGTGAGTTTGTGAGTCTGTGAGTGTGTGAGTGAGTTTGTGAGTCTGTGAGTGTGTGAGTGAGTTTGTGAGTCTGTGAGTGTGTGAGTGAGTTTGTGAGTCTGTGAGTGTGTGTGTGTGTGTGTGTGTGTGTGAATCAGGTGTAGTAGTGCTGGGCTAAAACGAAAACCTGCACCCACCCCGGGGCTTTTTGGATAAGATTGGACACCCCAGCTTTCCCTCCAGTTGGATGCCTTCAGCTCACTTTCACATTGCAGACATTTCCAGCAGACGCTCTTTCCCAGAGTGACTTGCACAACTTTAGCATTAAAAATTTTTTTAACATAGTATCCGTTTATGCCGCTGGATATATACTGAAGCACTTAAGGTGAAATGCCTCGCTCAAGGGTACAACAGTTGGGAATCAAACCTGCAACCTTTCAGTTACCAGCCCAGTTCCCCATCCATTATAGCGCACTGCCGCCCGCTGTAAAGATGCCCGCAGGGTGGAGCTCAGGACGCTCGGCACCACTGCGTGTGTAGCACCACCTTTCATCTCCACAGCGCGGAATCCGAGAGGCCGCTGGCGTCGCCACGGAAACCCCGCGGCGTGTCAACCTGCCCCGCTTCACCAGAGGCTCCGCCTCCAGGGCTCTCAGCATCAAAACCTCCGCCTCTCTTCTGCTGAAGCCGAATTATTATGAGTCTTATGAGTCCTGTGGAGCTGTAAGGGTAGGGGGCGGGACCACGGGGCTTCCAGAAGCACCGGGACTTCCTGTGGCTGAGACGGGTTTCGTTGAGGGCGGAGGGTGTATTGGAGTTGTGTATCTGGTTAGGGTGTGATAAAACATCTTGATGTTCTTATTTGGTTGTCTGGCAGCTCCCCTGCAGTGAAATCTGCTGCCGTTTCAGGGGTTCTTGTGAAAAGTTTTTTTCAGCACGATCACACACAGGGGTGTCAACACGTCCTTCTGAGATTTAATGAACAGAGACACACGCCTATTTATATTATTTATTGTCACTATTATTAATAGTATTATTATTGTTATCAATACTAGTGCTATTGCACATTTTACATTTGTTATATTCTAATATTGATATTTATTGTTGTTACTACAGTTATTGTTGTAAATGTAATTTATTGTTACATTTTGGCAATATGTTTTTTTTTTAATTATTTTATATGTCATGCCAGCAAAGCATATTTGAATTTGAGCCAGAGAGAGAAAAAGAGACAGAGAGAGAGAAAGAGAAGAAGAGTGAGTGACCAGAAGAGACAAGTCAGAGTTACCAAGGAAACGGTGAATTGGTGACAATATCGAATGGTCAGGTCCCATGGGTCCCACCTTGTCTCCATCCAGCCCTGTAACTCCAGAGAGGGGAGTGTGTGTGTGTGTGTGCGTGTATGGTGTGTGCATGCATGTGCGTGTGTGTACATGGGTGCATGCGTGTGCATGTGTATATGTATGCATATGCATGTATGTGTATGTGTGTGTCTCTCTATGGGGTGTGTATGTGTGTGTGTGTGTGTGTGTCTCTCTCTCTCTATGGGGTGTATGTGCATGTGTGTTTGTGTGTGTGTGTGTGTGTCTCTTTCTCTCTCTCTATGGGGTGTCTGCATGTGTGTGTGTGTGTATGTGTGTGTCTCTCTATGGGATGTGTATTTGTGTGTGTGTGTCTCTCTCTCTCTATGGGGTGTATGTGCATGTGTGTTTGTGTGTGTGTGTGTGTCTCTCTCTCTCTCTATGGGGTGTCTGCGTGTGTGTGTATGTGTGTTTGTGTGTGTCTAATGCCCCCCACCCCTCCACCAAAAGTGTTCATTTCCTGTACCTTCTGGACTGTGCTCTATCACCTCCGGGCATGTTTCCCAGCAACCGCAGGCCCGCATCACCATGATCCCCGTACGCCTGTGGGGAGTGGGGGGGGGGGGAGGCAGTTTGGCATAGTACTACCAGTCGTAGCCATGGCGATGCCTTTCACTCCAGCTCAGCGGCTTGGCAAACCTGAAGGAGGGACAGCTGGGCCGTTCGACTGTCACGCTTCGGGGCCGCGGAGATCGCAGCGAGGTCGGAAATCTAACCCTGCGGATCGCTCTCCGGCTCAAGGCGTGGAATGTGTCCCTTCAAAAAGCAGGTTTTTTTGGAATGATTTCTCTTTTCAGCATTCTAATTAAGTGTTCTAGAACTCCCATTGTTTTCCATCACTGGTAGTGATTGTGACATCAGAATTAGAATGTTCAGCTAAGAACATTCTAATTACGCGCATTGTGATGTCACACCTTGTAGGGTTCTTCATAGCGCTAACAGAAAGGATGCCTCTTATTTAGCGCATCTTTCAGGGCTTAACAGGCGGTTGTAGCTGCGGTTGTTTATGGCAACGTCTTCCACTCATCACAGGGGGCGGCGGTGTGGTGTCATGCGTGAGGGAACTGGGGTGCGGTCATCTCGCCCTGGAGCGCGGCAGGAAACCTGATCCACCTTCGTAAAATAAAAATAAAAAAAATATCCGGCTGGTTAAATGGACGGTGTGCAGAAGTGCACGGTGTGCGAGTCTACCTGAGTTAAAGGATGAGAAATGAATAAAACGGGATCAATTGAATAAAAAAACGAAATAAAAGCAGATTAACAATGAAAGCAGGCCAAATGAGCTGAAAGCTAAATGTGAAAAATGTGTTTTCAATTGACTTCTAATAAGGAGCTTCTGCTGGTGCCTGGCTGACCTGCAGATACAGCCTGCTCCACAGTCTGGGAGAATAAAAGCCAGCGGAAGCTCCGCCAGCTCTTTTGTGGAGGAGCTTTTTGTTGCGCGGAGAAGTCCAGCGAGCGTGGAATGCAGGGCGCGCTGTGGCTGATGTTCTTCCTAACAGTTCAGAAATGTATTTTTGCTGCCAAGCCTTTTCAGGGGGCTTTAAAAGCAACTAGAAAAAAAAAAGAGAGAAAAGTTTTTAAATACATTCTGAAATGAACAAGCAGCCAGTGCAGAGATACAAGTAGCAGAGTAATGATAGGTCTCCTTTTCATTTCAGCCAGTAGGCGTACGGCACTGTTTTGACTCTGCCGTAGTCTTTCTGCATGGTGCTTTCAGTGAGATTGGCTGAATGTACGCGTAAATCAATCGACGAACATTCACACCGGACAGGTGACGGTGAGGACTTCACAGTCAGGACGACCTGGATCTGTCTGGAGCATGGCGGCTCACCTGCAACAGCTGTCAGGAGTGTGTCCTCAGGCCAGGTAACGGCTGTCAGGAGTGTGTCCTCTGGCCAGGTAACGGCGGTCAGGTGTGTGTCCTCTGGCCAGGTAACGGCGGTCAGGTGTGTGTCCCTCTGGCCAGGTAACGGCAGTCAGGTGTGTCTCCTCTGGCCAGATAACAGGTGTCAGGTGTGTGTCCTCTGGCCAGATAACAGGTGTCAGGTGTGTGTCCTCTGGCCAGGTAATGGTAGTCAGGTGTGTGTCCTCTGGCCAGGTAATGGTAGTCAGGTGTGTGTCCTCTGGCCAGGTAACGGCAGTCAGGTGTGTGTCCTCTGGCCAGGTAACAGCTGTCAGGTGTGTGTCCTCTTGGCCAGGTAACGGCAGTCAGGTGTGTGTCCTCTGGCCAGGTAACAGCTGTCAGGTGTGTGTCCTCAGGCCAGGTAACGGCTGTCAGGTGTGTGTCCTCAGGCCAGGTAACGGCAGTCAGGTGTGTGTCCTCTGGCCAGGTAACGGCTGTCAGGTGTGTGTCCTCTGGCCAGATAACAGGTGTCAGGTGTGTGTCCTCTGGCCAGGTAACGGCAGTCAGGTGTGTGTCCTCTGGCCAGGTAACGGCAGTCAGGTGTGTGTCCTCTGGCCAGGTAACAGCTGTCTGGTGTGTGTCCTCTGGCCAGGTAACGGCAGTCAGGTGTGTGTCCTCTGGCCAGGTAACAGCTGTCAGGTGTGTGTCCTCAGGCCAGGTAATGGCTGTCAGGTGTGTGTCCTCAGGCCAGGTATTGGCAGTCAGGTGTGTGTCCTCTGGCCAGGTAACGGCTGTCAGGTGTGTGTCCTCTGGCCAGATAACAGGTGTCAGGTGTGTCTTGCAGGTAAGCAGTCAGTGTGTCCTCTGGCCAGGTAACGGCAGTCAGGTGTGTTCCTCTGGCCAGATAACGGTGTCAGGTGTGTGTCCTCTGGCCAGATAACAGGTGTCAGGTGTGTGTCCTCTGGCCAGGTAACGGCAGTCAGGTGTGTGTCCTCTGGCCAGGTAATGGTAGTCAGGTGTGTGTCCTCTGGCCAGGTAATGGTAGTCAGGTGTGTGTCCTCAGGCCAGGTAACGGCTGTCAGGTGTGTGTTCTCTGGATTGGCCAGGTAGTCATTCCGCTGCTTTCTCCATTATTGCAATGTCCCTGTGACAAATTTTAAGGAGCATTTATGATGGGGGGGGGGGGGGACCTTGTCATCCCTAAAACCTGAAACTTGAGTTAAGTACAGGTGCCCACATCGAGATGCAAACATGTATTATTTATTTTATCAAGATTTTGTTTTCGCGCTGCAGATCTTTTGTAGTTGTGCTGCTTCTTTGAGGAAGATAAGAACGGCTGCGAGCGAGCGAGCGAGGGAGCGCGTGTGTTTGGTTAATGCCTCCCCAATGCGCCACGGATCAGCGCCGCCGCCGCCGCCGGAGGAGCCAAACGCATTAGCGCCATCGCGCTCGTCTCCCCGAAACAAATACCCAAAAACAACAGCAACAGGGCTGAGACCCTGTGCCCCAAACCTCGGAGGCCTGAGGAACCTCCGCTTGGCTTTTCTGTTTGAGAGCAGCTGACTTAGAGGCTGTTGATCAGAGAGATAAGCCCCGATTCCTCTCTCTCTTTCTCCCTCCCTCCCTCCCCCCCCCCTTCTCTCTTCTACCCTTCCTCCTCTCTTTCTCTCCCCTCTTCTCCCTCTCCCTCCTTCTCCCTCCCTCTCTCTCTTTCTCTCTCCCTCCCTCTTTCTTTCTACCTCTCTCCTCTCCCTCCTCTTTCTCCATCCCTCCCTTCTCTCTATCGCTCTCTCTCTCCCTCTTTCTCCATCCCTCTCTCTCTCTCTCTCTCTGATTTCTCACTGTCTCATCACATCGCCCTGCCGGCTTAAAGGCAGACTATGCAGCATTTTTAGTACCTTGAAAATATTATAGAATAACCATGCTCAGGCATATCTGTAATGCGCTGCCAATCTCTGTATTTGCGCACATTTCCCAAAACTGCTTCTCTACCTGTATTTGCTGTTCTAAGATGTGTTGGAGACACAGTCAGCCTTGGAATTCTTTTTCTTTTTTCCTCCTTGACTATCGAAAAACTGAGATTTAAAAAAAAAACGGTATAAAAACGGATACAAAATATAAAAACGGAGGTGCGTGGGCGGGGTTGAGGACGGAGGAGGAGACTTCTTTGATTGTAAACACAAGGTCACAAAAAGGCTAAATATACTGCATAGCATGCCATTAAGCCCAAGGACCCAACTAACTGAGAGAATCCTGAAACAAGGTAGAATGGCTACTTGCCCCGAGAGCGTCGATCCTAAATTTCACCCTCTGTTTTCTGCACCTCCCCCCCTTCCCCCCCAGCCACCTTGCCGGAAATCTTGCGAGAGAGCGAGATTGACATAGATGGAGAGGGCGAGCTAGATGGAGAGAGAGAGAGAGAGAGAGAGGCAGAGAGAGAACGAGATGGATGGAGAGGATGAGGCAGAGATGGATGGAGAGAAAGGCAGAGAGGGAAGAGGGAAAGAGATGGATAGAGTGGGACGGAGAGAAAGAAGGAGATTTAAAGCGCTGGAGACACTCCCTTACAGACTAGGGGTCGTATATTTCATAGATCCATGCAGGCTGGCCTTAAGATCCGGAATCTTCCTTCATTTTTAAACAGCCTGCCTGTTGGCTGTTACCCCCCTGTCTAAATCCCTGAACGCAGACTTCTCGAATCTCAGCTGTATGGGGACGGTCCTCAGGTCATGAGGAGGTTGTGGTGGGGGGGGGCTAGGGTTTGGGGATGGGGGGGCGGAGCTCAGGGCCTCTGTTAAGGGTCAGGGCTGGCTGTCGTCAGGGCGGAAACAGGAATGAACTGTCCTGTTAGCTCGTTCACCTGGCAGGTCTGTGGCCACGCCCACTTCCTCTTAGGATTCTCGGTTACTCCCTTTTTGATGGTATTTTATTTGATAGTACATGTATAATTTTATTTCATGGCGTTGTGTGCAGTGGTAGAAAATCTGGATGTAAAAATGTTCAAAGCCCTGTGAGTCTTTCAAAACACTGTCATCCCATAAATATCTCTGTGTTCTTGTTCTCTTGTGTTAGGAGCAATGGCTTTGACAGTTTCCTTTTGGAACGTTCGGAGAATGTGCCAGAGGTTTAAAAACCCGCAGTTACCTCGTGTATTGTGGGGTGACAGCAGGCAGTCTTACAGTGCTGCTCATTTCCATGCATTATACACTGCTGGAGCTGCCCACTTGGCTGGCGCACTGATTAAATGGGTCCCCCCCCCCCCACCCCCACCCCCACTGCCTGCTCTCCTCAGTTCCTGTTTAAGGTTAATGAGCAGCATCGAGTGGGTTGCCAGGTCCTCTGCTTCCATCAGCCCCTGCGGTTGAAATGATGCTCTGCTCGTCCGTCCGTCCGTCCGTCTGTCGACCCCCCTCCTGGTGATCTGGTGACATCCCATGCTTGGGTATTCTGTGGTTTGCTGTATTTCAGGGGAATGCGGTAATTAATGCCAGTGTTATTTCATTATTTACACAAAATTGAAATGTGTGAAATGATGGGAAGAGTCGACCTAGAACCATCATTCTGCCTGATGTCTAGAGTAATCAGGGTTGGTTTAGAGTCTGGTGTTGAAAAGCCCGTGGGCATGTATGTCAGAATATCATAATTATTACATGTCATTACAGCTGTTAGCAGGTGCTGTTAGCCAGAGCGGCTTAAAATGCAATGACAAGTTAGCGATTTCAGTTAGCGCTGTCGTATTACTGCAGCAGCTGTTGTGCATACGTGCCTGTGTGTCTCTGTGTGCATGTATGTGTGGCATGTGTATGTGTGTGTGTCTGTCTGCCTGTCTGTGTGTCTGTCTGTGTGTGCGTGTGTGTGTGTGCCTGTGTATGCATGTGTGATGTGTGCGCGTGCGTGTGTGTGCACATGTGTGGTGTGTGTGTGTGTGTACCTGTATGCCTGTGTATGAATGTGTGATGTGTGTGCACATGTGTGGTGTGTGTGTGTGTGTGTGTGTGTGTGTAGTGCATGCGTGCGTGTGTGTGCACGTGTGGTGTGTGTGTGTGTGTGTGTGTAGTGCATGCGTGCGTGTGTGTGTATGCATGGTGGTGTGTGCGTTGGGTTGTGGTGTGGTGTGTAGGCATGCGTGCGTGTGTGTGTGCGTGCAAGATGGCGGCTGGAGCCTAGCT
Organism: Anguilla rostrata; assembly: GCF_018555375.3. Lineage (NCBI taxonomy): Eukaryota > Metazoa > Chordata > Actinopteri > Anguilliformes > Anguillidae > Anguilla > Anguilla rostrata. The sequence goes on along the minus strand of NC_057940.1, from coordinate 47,830,823 downwards.
GCAGGTGCAAGCACGCGTGCCTTTGCTCTAAACATCTAAACTAAACATCTAACTCCACACTATCACGCACCCGTCGTAACTGCTGTCGTCACTGTAGTCAGTTGCAAAAAGATGTTCTGTGTGTGTGTGTGTGTGTGTGTGTACATGTGTGGTGTGTGTGTGTGTGTGCACATGCACGTGTGTCGGAATGTACTTTTTTTTTTACCTTATCTATGTGAAAGTGGGGGAACATGTATATGTTTATAATAAGCAGGCAGTGTTTCTCTCCGCAGTGATTCTGAAGGGTTTGTGTTCTCGGCTGCGCAGGGGCTGAACATATGCGGCACGCGCAGTGTGTTTTGACATATGCTAATAACACACAACTTTGATTCGATTTATTATTTAAGTATGCGCTACGTCTCAAGGGAATGCCTCAGCATATATTAAAATATATGCGATATATCAGTCAAACCCCGCTGTAGAAGGGTGCCGGCGAGTGATGGGGTCTGGCGCAGGCTGTGACAGATGGAGCTGTCCCGGGACAGGGGGGAGATGAATTGGGCACCGCAGGTGCTCCTCTCCGTTATGTTAAAGAGGCACGGTGCGGCATGTGAGGCGCGTTTCTGTCAGACGGGGACATGGGGGGCTGGGGGGGGGTTCGTAATTTCACCTGGAGAGACCCGAGTGAGTCAGAAATCAGGCTCGTTTCTCAGGTGCTTTTGTTGCCGTTTTACAGTGTTTCTCAGGGTTTCTCAGTGTTTTACAGTGTTTTTGCCAGTTTTCTCAGTGCTTGTTGAGCAGTGGTGGGATCCTGCATTGTCTTCTGGATAAAATGACAATACGTGTGAAATCACACGTGCTTTTGTACACTCACACAAATAGCCTCCATTCTCACAGTATGCCCATGCGCACTCCAAATACATGTTCTCTCTCTCTCACACACACACACACACACACACACACGCACAGACGTGCAGATGTCTTCATAAGGGATCGTGTCTGATACTTCTTTGTTCTTCCTTCACAGGAGCTGTGGACGAGACCCCGCCTTCCCTTTACAGGTGCGTTTCCCCTTTTGATCTGAGATCTCCCGCCGTCTGCAGCGCGTAACGCAGTCTGTGAGCATGCTGCGTGCTGGGGGGCCATGGAGGGGGGCCATGGGGGGGGGGGGGGGGTTAGCGGTACAGAGCTCCCGTCGCTTTTCCCAGAATCCCTGCTGAGGGGGTTTGATCTGGAATCCAGACCCCACACTGTGGTTTTCTCCCACTGTGGGTCACCTTCAGTAGACTGCTTACAAGCCCACCCTCCCTGTGGACTCGACGCTGCTGCTTTACTCTGACATGAGTCATGAGAGGGAGAGGGAGGGGGAGAGAGGGAGAGGAGGGTAGAAGAGAGGGAGTGGGGTAGGAGAGAGAGAGAGGGAGGGAGGGAGGAGGGAGGGAGAGGCGTAGAGAGAGGGGGGAGACAGGTGGGAGAGAAAGGGAGAGAGGTAGAGGGGGTAAGAGAGGGAGAGATGTCAAGAGGGAGGGAGAGGAGTAGAGAGGGAGAGAGAGGGGTGAAGAGAGGGAGATGGTAGAGAGAGGGAGAGAAGGAGAGGCGTAGAAAGAGGTGTGAGGGAAAGGGAGATAGAGGGGGAGAGAAAGGGAGAGGGGTAGAGAGAGGGGGTAGAGAAAGGGAGAGGGGGGTGATAGAAATATAAGAATAATTACAGTAATAATTACCGAGGCATTTGTGTAAGCAGTAATCTGGGGACGTCGTTTTGCAGCATCCTTAATACAAGACTTTTCAACTTAGACTTCCTTAACGAGCACAATGTCTTGAGTAAGAGTCAGATTTACCAGTTTACCAAACCACCATACCTCTGACCAT